>NC_035448.2:84920086-85220086 GCF_002127325.2 Helianthus annuus
CACGTTATGAAGTTCAAACGAACTTCGCGTTGACCATAAACTGGTCAAAGCAGAAAGTCAAACATAGTTTGACTTTAACGCTAAAACGAACGATAAAAGCGAAAGAATACTTACAGAAGGTCCCCGCAAGGTTTGATTCCAAGTAATCTCAGGTAGGAAGTGCACAAACACAACCACTTAGAGAAAAACTCAGATCAAATGTGGGAATGAATGAAGTGGGGGTTGGGTATTTATAGGAAATCCACAACCGTTAGGATCGTTTCTTGGAAAAGAAGGAATGATCTAGACCACACACTTGGGCACAAGGTTTTGAATACCATGGGGACATCAAATACCAGCCCATAGTGTGCAATTCAAGGGGTAAAAACCATTGGAACAGGTGGAATGGACCAGATTCAATGTTTCTGCATTTCTGCTGATCTGGGGGCTGCTTACGGACATGCCCATACGGTCCGTAAGGGACCTGCAGACCAGCACTTTCATAAAATGACAGTTTAGCCCCTGAACTTGTAAAACTTGCATTTCGGCTCATTTTTGACACGTTTAAGCCCCGTTAACCTCATTTGAAGGCTCTAAAATGAAGTTAAAGTATAGGGAACTCAAAACATGCTCAAAAATATCTCGGATGTCGGTTCGTTTGGTCGTACGGTTGCGTTGTTCGGTTAATTACGACGGAAGTCGTAACGAACGCAAAAACGATCCAAATTGCGCGACGAATGGATTTTTATTATGCCAAACACTAAAACGTAATATTTTAATGCTTACATAAATTTTTGGATGTCCGGATGTATTCAGAACGTAAGATATGCGCGAAAATGCAAACTTGTGCACTTTTTGACGCTTTTAGTCCCTATTGATCAATAAAGTTTATTTTAGCATACCGAACCCTTCAAAGCCTATTTCTAAGCTATGTAAAGGTTATTTAGGGTATGTTTAACTTATGATCAAGTTCCGGAATGTTCGTTACAGTTCAAATTGACATACTTTCGTAATTTGTCGAATTTAGTCCCTGTAAGCGAATAGACTTGATTTCGGCATACCAAACCATCCAAAACTTATTTCTAAGTTATGTATAGGTTATTTAAGGTATGTTAAGCCCATGTCACTATTCCGGAGTGTTTGTTGCGCTAAACTGATTACGTTTGCGCATCAGTTCGCGTATAACTTTCCAGAAAGCGATTTAGAGCTTGAAATCGAACGAGAATTGATATGTGCAAATGATACACATATTTATACAAATCCCAAGTAAGAAATACAATATTTCATTGATTTGGTATTTGTTTGATGGCCGTGGAGGCACAGATGTCACAAAGCTCTGCAATGCGCCAATCTTAGCTCTACCGGAAGGTACAGATGATTTCGTGGTATACGGTGACGCCTCACGTCAAGGTTTGGGTTGCGTGTTGATGCAACGTCAGAAAGTTATAGCTTACGCATCACGTCAACTGAAAGTGCTTGAAAAGAACTATAGCACACATGATTTGGAACTTGGCGCAGTGGTATTTGCTTTAAAGATCTGGAGACATTACCTGTATGGTACAAAGTGTACAATCTTTACAGATCATAAAAGTATGCAGCACATATTCAACCAGAAAGAGTTGAACATGAGACAGAGACGTTGGGTCGAGTTACTGAATGATTACGACTGCGAGATAAAGTACCATCCAGGGAAGGCGAATGTGGTCGCCGATGCCCTAAGTCAAAAAGAAAGGATCAAGCCCATCAGGGTTAGGGCTTTAGAAATGATTAGCCAAACCGATCTTTCCTTGTGCATTCGTGCCGCGCAAAAAGAGGCTCTGAAAGAAAGAAACATTGAAAAAGAATATCTCCGTGGGATGGAGAAGCAATTAGTGCCAAACGAGGAAGGAACGTTATGTTTTATGAAGAGGATTTGGGTTCCTCTGTTTGGTGGATTGAGGAAAGTTATTTTTGATGAAGCTCACAAATCACGGTACTCTATCCATCCAGGAGCGGATAAGATGTACCAGGATCTTAAAGATTATTATTGGTGGCCTAGGATGAAAGGCGATGTTGCTGTTTACGTGAGCAAGTGTTTAACGTGCGCTAAAGTTAAAGCTGAATACCAGAAGCCTTCGGGACTTCTGCAACAACCTGAGATTCCCAAGTGGAAATGGGAGCAAATCTCAATGGATTTTATTACAAAGTTGCCAAGAACGCCAAGAGGTCATGACACTATTTGGGTAATAGTGGACCGATTAACAAAGTCTGCGCACTTCTTACCTATCAGGGAGAAAGATAATACGAGCAAGTTGGCTGAAATCTACATGAGAGAAATTGTTACACGCCATGGAGTTCCTCTCTCAATCATCTCTGATAGAGACGAAAGGTTCGTATCAAGGATTTGGCAATCCTTCCAAGAAGCTTTTGGCTCACAATTGAATCTGAGCACTACATTTCACCCACAAACCGACGGACAAAGCGAACGAACGATACAAACATTGGAAGATATGCTGAGAGCATGTGTTATGGATTTGGGCGGTAGCTGGGATAAACATTTGCCATTGGTCGAATTTTCATACAACAACAGCTACCACACCAGTATTGGTGCCGCGCCATTTGAAGCTCTATATGGCCGCAAGTGCAGATCACGGCTTGGTTGTCACACCCCGACCACGTAAAACATCAAATCGTGGCGGAAACGTCGGGGAGTGTTGTAACAGAATTATTGTTTCACAACCATGGCATTTAAAGTATTATCTTATTCATCACCCGAGGGTGGAATTCATTGTTCAAACAAGAACCAACAAGCCACATTGTCTTAAAACTACAGAAATAAAGAGCACATGACGAAATTAAACTACGTCTAGTTTTGTTTTATGTCACTAAGGCCCAAGTCCACCCTAGCGTGTCACGATCATCCTACGCATTTGCTCCTGAAACACATGTGAAAATAAAGTATGTTAGCATAAAAATGCCAGTGAGTAACATAGGTTTTGTGAAAATAGGATTCATGACTTAGGTTTTAGAAAAGGGTTGTTTAACAAAGTCAGTCATGATCCTTGTAACATGTTTTGTTTTATAAATCATTTGAAAAGCGATGATAAAGTAGATGATATGTGAAAAAGTAATGTAAGGTTAAATGAATAACTAAGTAAAATGAGTTTGTATATATATTTATCGAACAGTGTTGTAAAACAATGTCTTATGAAAAATGTGTTATTTGTAAGAAAAATGATTAAGTCCAAGTTGAGTGACTTAAATAAACCACCCAATGAAAGTTGCCCATGTCTAAACCATTTGCCCAATGTTATTGTGAAAACCATGTCAAAATGTATATATATCAATATCAACATTGTCTATGTCAAATATCAATCATGTAATGTGTAATCAAAATGTCAATGTATGGTTAGTGAAATATGTATCAACTAAACCATAGGAAAAATGCACAAAACAGTGTATTGAAGTAAAACATGGTTTAAATCAACGCTATGTTTTGTGGAAAATGCACGCTATAATGAATACAAACATTTATGCGGTATTGTGAAAATGCATACATTCAAGCCTTGCAACTGTGGTGATAAACCTTTAAACTAATTAAAGGTCTATCTGTCTAAATGTTTTAATCGAATTCGGTCATTCCTTCCAATCCAAACATACCCAGGATTTCAGGAATGGGAGTTGTCAATTCCTATGGTACCATTACCTACTAACGAGCGGCGTGATCAATGTTAATGAATGTATATTGTCCCACTTAAACAAACCAAATGTCATACCCAAAATGTAAGCATGAAAATGTCATGTAAAACAAATGCACTAAGTATGATGAACATACATAGCGTGAAAATGTCATGTAAAAACAAATGTACTAAGTATAATGAACATACATAGCGTGAAAATGTCATGTAAAACAAATGTATTAATGAACATAGCAAGTATATGATATGAAAGCATGAAAAGAATGAAAGTAACAAGTAGGCACATGTGTTTCACCCCAAAATGTTTGGAAAACAGTAAAAGAGGGGACTATGTACTCACTTGAGATTGCTTAGAAGTCGTAGAACAACCACCAAGCAATGCTAGAAGATCACGGAATCAAACAGCACCTATAAAGGCACCTACATTAATAAACGGACCTATCGGAGGATCGGGTAGTACGAGGGTTCGCAAACCAAATAAGTGTGGGAACTTATGTAATATGGTTTGACAAAGCCTACATACTAAAACGAAACTTATCCTAAGTGCTTTTGACCCGTTACGACCCGCTTAGGTAGCTTATGCTACTTTAACGCGTCGTTTGCGTAAAACGCGCTTGAAACGCCTAACTAGCCCTATGACAAGCAAGATATGCCTTAACACACTTAATATTGTTGCTAAATCAGTTTAGGTGTCAAAATTTATGTTACATAAGTTTAAAATGAATTTTAGTGTAAAAAGGGCATTTTGGTAATTTACCTAAAGCATAAGAACCACTTGTCATACAACTACTCAAATGGCGTGACCATAAGGTATAACCTTGAAAGGTTATTCCCTATACACTATGATCACCTAATGTGTTTGGTCGGATCCTAATGATCGCCCAAATGGGTCGGGTTCGTAAGTATAAGCGATTGATTAGATCGCTTACCCTTACGACCCTAAACAAGCACAAAACTAAAAGCGACGAGCTAAACATGCTAGAACATGTTTAGAAAACAGGTTTTGGTATTAAAACAAACGGTTTTAATACCCTAAAGTAGTTTGGTTACAAAATGCGCAAGAAAACGCATTTTGACCGAAACTACGGCTCGTCACTAAGCCTAGATAACGTGGTAATCAGTAGGTATAGTCGCTAGGGACTATAACCAACGTGATTACGCTCACGTTATGAAGTTCAAACGAACTTCGCATTGACCATAAACTGGTCAATGCAGAAAGTCAAACAAAGTTTGACTTTCGGACTCGAAAAGCAATAAAAGAACGAAAGAATACTTACAACGGGTCCCCGCAAGATTGAATTCCGAGTACTCTCAGGTATGAAGTGTCAAAGCACCCCAACTTAGAGAGCAACCTCTGAATTCAAGTGTGAGGGAAATGGGCAAGACATGGAGGGGTATATATAGGATTTGGTGAACCGTTAAGATCGTTCCTCGCAAAGCGTGCTTCGATCTTGGCCATCCATGTGTACCCATAGTTTTTTAAAAACCATTTGAGCCCATTATTTCAGTCCCCTGATTCGAAAATACCATTTGCAATGGGTTTTTGAGTGCATAACAGCTGTTAGCAGCTGTTAAAACTGTTTTTGCAGTTCTGGGGACCTGACGCGGCCCGCCTAAGGATTGCATGAATGTTCACGCGGGCCGCCTGGGCAAAGTTTGACAGATTTGTCAGTTTTGGTCCCTGCAGCTTAGAAACATGCGTTTCGGCCCATTTTTGACACGTTTAAGCCCCGTTAACCTCATTTCAAGGCTCTAAAATGAAGTTAAAGTATAGGGGACTCAAAACATGCTCAAAAATATCTCGGATGTCGGTTCGTTTGGTCGTACGATCGCGATGTTCGCTTAATTACGACGGAATGCGCATAAGCGCGAAAAATTATCCAAATTGCGCGACGAATGGATTTTTCTCATGCCAAACATTAAAACATAATATTTTAATGCTTACATAAATTTTTGGATGTCCGGAAGTAATCAGAACGTAAGATATGCGCGAAAGTGCAAACTTATGCACTTTTTGACACTTTTAGTCCCTGAATGAGCATAAAGTTTATTTTAGCACACCGAACCCCTCAAAGCCTATTTCTAAGCTATGTAAAGGATATTTAAGGTGTGTTTAACTTATGATCATGTTCCGGAATGTTCGTTACAGTTCAAATCGGCATACTTTCGCAGTTTGTCAATTTTAGTCCCTGTAAGCGAATTAACTGAATTTTGCCATACCAAAGCCTTCGAAACTTATTTCTAAGTTATGTAAAGGTTATTTAAGGTATGTTAAGCATAAAATGATGTTCCGGAGTATTTGTTGCATATAACTGATTACGTTTTCGTACCAGTTTGCGTAAAATTCTCCAGAAAGCGATATAGAGTTTGAAATCGAATAAAGCCAAAACATGAAAAACATCAAACATGAATAAACAAACATTGGGATCAAATAACTTTATTTCATTGATAACCGAACTGTTTACAATGATTACAAGCACAAATGTCACAGTCTCCCCTACTTGTGGGAATTTCGTCCCGAAATTCGTTTAGAGGAAACTCGTGGGAATAGATGTGGATACTTCGCCTTCATTTGATCTTCACGTTCCCAAGTAAACTCAGGTCCACGTTTAGATTCCCAGCGAACTTTAACCAACGGAATGCGCTTGCGTTTAAGCCATTTGACTTCACGATCCATAATTTCCACAGGTTTCTCAACAAAATGTAGTGTTTTATCAACACGAATTTCGTCAAGTGGTATGTGGAGGTTCTCATCAGCTAAACACCTTTTGAGGTTGGATACGTGAAAGGTTGGATGAACATTTCCAAGTTCAGGAGGCAATTGAAGTCTGTAGGCTACCTTACCGATTCTTTCAACGATCTGGAATGGTCCAACGTATCTAGGTGCAAGTTTTCCTTTCTTTCCAAATCTGATCACACCTTTCCAAGGTGAGACCTTAAGTAATACTCGATCACCGACTTGAAAATCCAAGGGCTTGCGTTTTAGGTCCGCGTAACTCTTTTGACGGCTTCGAGCTGCCTGTAAGTTATCACGAACTTTCTTTACCTTGTCAGTTGTCTCCAGAATGAGGTCAGGTCCAGTAATCTGAGCCTCACCTATCTCATTCCAGCAGACTGGTGAATGACATTTTCGACCATAGAGAGCCTCGAAAGGAGCCATGTTGATGCTGGAGTGATAACTGTTGTTGTCGGAGAATTCAATCAATGGAAGATGTGAATCCCAACTACCACCGAAGTCGATCACACAAGCTCTAAGCATATCCTCCAAAGTCTGGATTGTTCTTTCAGTTTGGCCATCAGTTTGTGGATGATAGGCTGTGCTCAGATTGAGTTGGGTCCCCATAGCAGATTGCATGGTTCTCCAAAATCGAGAAGAGAAACGAGCATCCCTGTCCGAAATAATGTTCAAAGGAACACCATGTCGAGATACAATTTCATCCACGTAGATTTTAGCCAAATCATCAGCAGAAAAATCCTCACGGATTGGCAAGAAATGCGCTGATTTAGTAAGACGGTCCACAATTACCCAGATGGCATCGTGACCTTTCTTAGTGCGCGGAAGTTTAGTAATGAGATCCATAGCGATGTTTTCCCATTTCCAAACTGGAATCTCTGGTTGCTCCAAAAGACCATAAGGATGCTGGTGTTCGGCCTTAACCTTAAGACAAGTAAGGCATTTTGAAACGTATAAGGCAATGTCTTTCTTCATACCAGGCCACCAATACTGAGTACGAAGATCCTTATACATTTTGTCTGAGCCAGGATGGATAGAATAACGAGATTTATGGGCCTCATCCATAAGCAAAGTACGAAGATCATCTTGGCTTGGGACCCACAAACGGTCCATGAAATAATACGACCCATCTTCCTTCAGAACAAGATCAGGCTTAATGTGATAGGGTAATTCCTTACCCATCAAGTCTTGTGAAACACAAACATGCTGAGCCTGAGAAATGCGGGCTTGAATATCTGATCGAGCTTGGATAGCAGTTTGATCACGAATACAATGAAGCATAGTACGTTCCTTACGACTTAATGCGTCAGCCACGACATTCGCTTTACCAGGATGGTAGCGAATTTCGCAATCATAGTCGTTTAGGAGTTCGACCCAACGTCTTTGCCTCATGTTGAGTTCTTTTTGATTGAAGATGTGCTGGAGACTTTTGTGGTCAGTGAAAACCACGCATTTTGTACCGTATAAATAATGTCTCCAGATTTTGAGAGCGAAAACAACTGCACCTAACTCAAGATCATGCGTGGTGTAGTTTCTCTCATGTACTTTCAATTGTGTGCGTAGGCTATGACTTTGTTCCTTTGCATTAGAACACAGCCAAGACCCAATTTCGATGCATCACAGTAGACAACGAAATCATCGTTGCCCTCAGGCAGAGTTAGAATAGGTGCATCACAAAGCTTCTGCTTCAAGGTCTGAAACGCTTCTTCTTGCTTAGAACCCCATTCAAAGGGTTTGTTCTTCTGAGTTAGAGCAGTTAGGGGAACTGCAATCTTCGAGAAGTTTTTAATGAAGCGGCGGTAGTAACCCGCAAGACCAAGAAAAGAACAAACCTCAGTAGGAGTAGTTGGCGTATCCCAATCCTTAATCGCACTGATCTTGGAGGGATCTACATGAATACCTTGTTCGTTGACAATATGTCCCAAAAATTGAACTTCCTTAAGCCAAAATTCGCACTTGGAGAATTTGGCAAAAAGTTGTTCTTTCTTTAGGAGTTCCAGAGTAAGACGAAGATGTTGCTCGTGATCAGCTCGCGTCTTAGAATAAATCAAGATATCATCAATGAAAACGATGATGAACTTATCTAAATAAGGCTTGCAGACCCTATTCATCAAGTCCATGAAAACAGCAGGAGCATTGGTCAAACCGAATGGCATGACTGTGAACTCATAATGCCCATATCGAGT
Organism: Helianthus annuus; assembly: GCF_002127325.2. Taxonomy (NCBI): domain Eukaryota; kingdom Viridiplantae; phylum Streptophyta; class Magnoliopsida; order Asterales; family Asteraceae; genus Helianthus; species Helianthus annuus. The sequence goes on from NC_035448.2 coordinate 84,928,663, forward strand.
GCGGAATGCTGTTTTGGGAATATCCTCTTCATGCACACGAAGTTGATGATACCCAGAACGAAGATCAATCTTTGAAAAGCAAGTAGCACCCTGTAACTGGTCAAAGAGATCATCAATGCGAGGTAGGGGATATCGATTCTTGATGGTAAGCTTATTCAGCTCACGATAATCGATACACATTCTGAAGGATCCATCCTTCTTCTTGACAAAGAGAACGGGAGCACCCCAAGGTGAAAAGCTAGGACGGATAAAGCCTTTGTCAGAAAGCTCTTGAAGCTGCTTAGATAGCTCTTGCATCTCAGATGGTGCAAGGCGATACGGAGCTTTGGCAATAGGATTTGCACCAGGTACAAGATCGATATGGAACTCGACTTGGCGTGCTGGGGGTGGACCAGGTAATTCTTCAGGAAACAGCTTCGGATAATCCCGAACAACAGGGATATCTTGAATAGACTTACCTTGGTCTTTATCTGCCGTAACATGTGCCAAGAAGGCCACATAGTTCTTTCGCAGATACTTCCGAGCTTGAGAACAAGACATAAGCTTGAGGCTACTAACAGGTTTGTCACCACGAACCTGTAGGATCTCACCTGACGGGAGCGGCACACGAACGATCTTCTCAAAACAAACCACCTCTGCGCGATGCTTGGCTAACCAATCCATACCCACAATAATGTCGAAACTTCCAAGACGCATAGGCGTGAGGTCAATAGGAAAAAGGTGGTTGCTAAGGTTTAATTGGCAGTTGCGAAGAATGGAATTAAGAACAATGGGTTCACCATTCGCAACTTCAACAGTCAAAGGTTTACCTAGTTTTGTTCTAGACACGCGAAGCAATGGTTCGAAAGATAAAGACACAAAACTTTTATCGGCCCCTGAATCAAAAAGAACAGACGCAGGTTGATTATTAACTAAGAACGTACCGTTCACCACTTCGTTGTCTGCCTGCGCCTCAACAGCATTCATATTGAAAGCTCGTCCACGAGCCTGAGCCTGAACTGGATTTGCATTAACCAGCCTTGGACACTGGTTTCGATAATGAGTCAGGTCTCCGCAATTAAAGCATGAGCCGGGAGGGTAGTGAGGTCGTGCAGCTTGCTGTTGAACAGGTGGTTGAGCTACCTGATTTCGAGCAAAACGACAAACTTCTGCAAGATGACCCGACTTCCCACAGTTGGTACAGAAACGACACGGGAGTTGTTGCTGATGATGACTATTGCACCTATTGCACAAAGGTGCATTCCCTTCATACCGTTTCTTCGCGGGAGGCTGCGCTGGCTGATTGGGTGCTGCCTGGTTCTGTTGGGCAGTGATTGCAAAATTTTGGGAAGCCTTTCGCTTCCTAGAGCCCCTTGATGAGCCAGAATCCTTCCCTTTCTTACCTTTCTTGCTATCCCCTTTGTCAGAATCCTGCTTCTTACCCTTGTCACCCTTCCTATGCAATTTCCCCTTTCTGACCTGCGATTCTGTTAATGTCGCAGCTAACTCAATGGCCTGACGGACAGTGGTAGGTTTACTCTCGGTAACAATGTCTTGCACAGAATCAGGTAGACCATCGATGTATCTTTCGATAGCTTTGTCAAGTGGGGTGACCATTGTTGGGCATAGCAAACTCAACTCTTCATATCTATCAGTTTACGCCCGGTGCTCACCACTAACCTGTTTCAGATTGTCAAACTCCCTTTCCAACTTTCGTAGCTCATGACGAGGACAGAACTCACTCATCATGAGAGTCCTTAGCTCAGCCCATGATTGTGCTAAAGCGACTTCAGCACCTCGATCTCTCATAACCCCGTTCCACCATGTCAACGCCCTCTTCTGAAAGACACTTGAAGCAAACTCGACCTTGCGATTATCAGGACACTGAACATGACGAAAAGTATTCTCAATGCTCTCAAACCATTGAAGAAGCCCAGTTGCTCCTTCGGTACCACTGAACTTGAGTGGTTTAGCCGAATTGAAACTCTTAAAGTTACAAGGAGCGTTCTGATTGACGTTTGCTTGGTTAAACTGAGCAATAAGATTCGGGAACGCCGCAGCCATATGCTGTGCGATGATTTCCGCCAGTTCGGCATTGGGTAGCTGATTTTCGCGTCGAGGAGGCATGCTAAAAAGAGGAAAAACACGAGAGGAATGAGTGAGAAGATTAGATGAAAAGAACGAGATGAAACAAAATCAACAAAGCAAGGATGGTGGTCATTTGTCTGTATCACAAAGCAAACAAATGACGCACAGTGACTAATCAAAGTAAATGAGTCCATAAACAATGCTTAACGAAGACATGCTCTCCTATAAGTGAACACTCACCCCAAGAGTTCCCAGGTAAGAGTGACTGGTCCGATTATGTGGATTTGTACGAACACTCTAGCCTTAGACAGAAAACTCAGGGTACAGGCATTCACCCTTCCAGTTTGCACGTGTTCACATCATTTAGACCCAAACTTTGACGAGATTTTGAAAACTCGAAAGGCACAAGGCCAAAAGAATCATTAAAGCAAATGATAAATTTCCAAAATCAATTTGAAAAGTCAGAAGGGTTCAAAACAATAAAATAGATCATTTGAAAAAAATAGAGGATTGTTTTTCAGAAATCGTTTTAGAAATCTGGGTTCTTGTTTTGTTGATCACCTAAGGATAGGTGAAGTGCATGTTTTAAAATCTAAACACAAGACAACTTGTGTTGGGGTCCTAGAAAGGTTATAGTCTAGGTCAAAGCATTACTAATAACCTAATTCCCTATAACCATTGGCTCTGATACCAACTCTTCTGTCACACCCCGACCACGTAAAACATCAAATCGTGGCGGAAACGTCGGGGAGTGTTGTAACAGAATTATTGTTTCACAACCATGGCATTTAAAGTATTATCTTATTCATCACCCGAGGGTGGAATTCATTGTTCAAACAAGAACCAACAAGCCACATTGTCTTAAAACTACAGAAATAAAGAGCACATGACGAAATTAAACTACGTCTAGTTTTGTTTTATGTCACTAAGGCCCAAGTCCACCCTAGCGTGTCACGATCATCCTACGCATTTGCTCCTGAAACACATGTGAAAATAAAGTACGTTAGCATAAAAATGCCAGTGAGTAACATAGGTTTTGTGAAAATAGGATTCATGACTTAGGTTTTAGAAAAGGGTTGTTTAACAAAGTCAGTCATGATCCTTGTAACATGTTTTGTTTTATAAATCATTTGAAAAGCGATGATAAAGTAGATGATATGTGAAAAAGTAATGTAAGGTTAAATGAATAACTAAGTAAAATGAGTTTGTATATATATTTATCGAACAGTGTTGTAAAACAATGTCTTATGAAAAATGTGTTATTTGTAAGAAAAATGATTAAGTCCAAGTTGAATGACTTAAATAAACCACCCAATGAAAGTTGCCCATGTCTAAACCATTTGCCCAATGTTATTGTGAAAACCATGTCAAAATGTATATATATCAATATCAACATTGTCTATGTCAAATATCAATCATGTAATGTGTAATCAAAATGTCAATGTATGGTTAGTGAAATATGTATCAACTAAACCATAGGAAAAATGCACAAAACAGTGTATTGAAGTAAAACATGGTTTAAATCAATGCTATGTTTTGTGGAAAATGCACGCTATAATGAATACAAACATTTATGCGGTATTGTGAAAATGCATACATTCAAGCCTTGCAACTGTGGTGATAAACCTTTAAACAAATTAAAGGTCTATCTGTCTAAATGTTTTAATCGAATTCGGTCATTCCTTCGAATCCAAACATACCCAGGATTTCAGGAATGGGAGTTGTCAATTCCTATGGTACCATTACCTACTAACGAGCGGCGTGATCAATGTTAATGAATGTATATTGTCCCACTTAAACAAACCAAATGTCATACCCAAAATGTAAGCATGAAAATGTCATGTAAAACAAATGCACTAAGTATGATGAACATACATAGCGTGAAAATGTCATGTAAAAACAAATGTACTAAGTATAATGAACATACATAGCGTGAAAATGTCATGTAAAACAAATGTATTAATGAACATAGCAAGTATATGATATGAAAGCATGAAAAGAATGAAAGTAACAAGTAGGCACATGTGTTTCACCCCAAAATGTTTGGAAAACAGTAAAAGAGGGGACTATGTACTCACTTGAGATTGCTTAGAAGTCGTAGAACAACCACCAAGCAATGCTAGAAGATCACGGAATCAAACAGCACCTATAAAGGCACCTACATTAATAAACGGACCTATCGGAGGATCGGGTAGTACGAGGGTTCGCAAACCAAATAAGTGTGGGAACTTATGTAATATGGTTTGACAAAGCCTACATACTAAAACGAAACTTATCCTAAGTGCTTTTGACCCGTTACGACCCGCTTAGGTAGCTTATGCTACTTTAACGCGTCGTTTGCGTAAAACGCGCTTGAAACGCCTAACTAGCCCTATGACAAGCAAGATATGCCTTAACACACTTAATATTGTTGCTAAATCAGTTTAGGTGTCAAAATTTATGTTACATAAGTTTAAAATGAATTTTAGTGTAAAAAGGGCATTTTGGTAATTTACCTAAAGCATAAGAACCACTTGTCATACAACTACTCAAATGGCGTGACCATAAGGTATAACCTTGAAAGGTTATTCCCTATACACTATGGTCACCTAATGTGTTTGGTCGGATCCTAATGATCGACCAAATGGGTCGGGTTCGTAAGTATAAGCGATTGATTAGATCGCTTACCCTTACGACCCTAAACAAGCACAAAACTAAAAGCGACGAGCTAAACATGCTAGAACATGTTTAGAAAACAGGTTTTGGTATTAAAACAAACGGTTTTAATACCCTAAAGTAGTTTGGTTACAAAATGCGCAAGAAAACGCATTTTGACCGAAACTACGGCTCGTCACTAAGCCTAGATAACGTGGTAATCAGTAGGTATAGTCGCTAGGGACTATAACCAACGTGATTACGCTCACGTTATGAAGTTCAAACGAACTTCGCATTGACCATAAACTGGTCAATGCAGAAAGTCAAACAAAGTTTGACTTTCGGACTCGAAAAGCAATAAAAGAACGAAAGAATACTTACAACGGGTCCCCGCAAGATTGAATTCCGAGTACTCTCAGGTATGAAGTGTCAAAGCACCCCAACTTAGAGAGCAACCTCTGAATTCAAGTGTGAGGGAAATGGGCAAGACATGGAGGGGTATATATAGGATTTGGTGAACCGTTAAGATCGTTCCTCGCAAAGCGTGCTTCGATCTTGGCCATCCATGTGTACCCATAGTTTTTAAAAACCATTTGAGCCCATTATTTCAGTCCCCTGATTCGAAAATACCATTTGCAATGGGTTTTTGAGTGCATAACAGCTGTTAGCAGCTGTTAAAACTGTTTTTGCAGTTCTGGGGACCTGACGCGGCCCGCCTAAGGATTGCATGAATGTTCACGCGGGCCGCCTGGGCAAAGTTTGACAGATTTGTCAGTTTTGGTCCCTGCAGCTTAGAAACATGCGTTTCGGCCCATTTTTGACACGTTTAAGCCCCGTTAACCTCATTTCAAGGCTCTAAAATGAAGTTAAAGTATAGGGGACTCAAAACATGCTCAAAAATATCTCAGATGTCGGTTCGTTTGGTCGTACGATCGCGATGTTCGCTTAATTACGACGGAATGCGCATAAGCGCGAAAAATTATCCAAATTGCGCGACGAATGGATTTTTCTCATGCCAAACATTAAAACATAATATTTTAATGCTTACATAAATTTTTGGATGTCCGGAAGTAATCAGAACGTAAGATATGCGCGAAAGTGCAAACTTATGCACTTTTTGACACTTTTAGTCCCTGAATGAGCATAAAGTTTATTTTAGCACACCGAACCCCTCAAAGCCTATTTCTAAGCTATGTAAAGGATATTTAAGGTGTGTTTAACTTATGATCATGTTCCGGAATGTTCGTTACAGTTCAAATCGGCATACTTTCGCAGTTTGTCAATTTTAGTCCCTGTAAGCGAATTAACTGAATTTTGCCATACCAAAGCCTTCGAAACTTATTTCTAAGTTATGTAAAGGTTATTTAAGGTATGTTAAGCATAAAATGATGTTCCGGAGTATTTGTTGCATATAACTGATTACGTTTTCGTACCAGTTTGCGTAAAATTCTCCAGAAAGCGATATAGAGTTTGAAATCGAATAAAGCCAAAACATGAAAAACATCAAACATGAATAAACAAACATTGGGATCAAATAACTTTATTTCATTGATAACCGAACTGTTTACAATGATTACAAGCACAAATGTCACATTGGTTGGTCTGATGCCGGTGATAGACAATTGGTTGGACCTGATATGGTCCAGGAAACCACAGATAAAATTGCACAGATCCGGGATCGCATCAAGGTGGCTCGTGATCGTCAGAAATGTTATGCGGATTGAAGAAGGAAACCTCTAGAGTTCGAGGTAGGTGATATGGTATTGTTAAAGGTATCACCCTGGAAGGGTGTGGCACGCTTCGGGAAGCGTGGAAAGTTGAATCAGCGGTATATTGGTCCGTTCAGAATTTTGGAAAGAATTGGGTTAGTAGCGTACAAATTGGATTTACCTGCTGAACTGAACGGCGTTCACGATACATTTCATGTATCAAATCTGCAGAAAAGTCCAACTCAAGATACCGTTGTCATTCCCACCGACGAGATTCATGTTGACGACACGCTCCATTTTGTTGAAGAACCGGTTGAGGTTATAGATTGGAAAGTGAACAAAACCTGCCGGAGCAGTGTCAAGCTCATCAAGGTACGTTGGAACGCAAGGCATGGTCCTGAATACACCTGGGAGTGTGAGGACCGAATGAAAGAAAAGTACCCCCACTTATTTCCCAAGAACCCTGCATCTAGAAGCAGAACTAAAAATTTCGGGACGAAATTTTTCTAACGGGGGGAGAATGTGACAACCCTCACCAAACCAGGTATCCGTACGACTCAATTAATATTTAATTATTGCTTAATTACTGTGCTTGCTTGAAATTGTGGATAAACTGCTATTTGAATACTGATACATGTACTTACTTGCATCATACTTTATTTGCTGTCACTCCATTATTTACATACAGAACATTAGTGACAAACATGATGCACAAAAGCACAGTAGAAATATGAACGGATAACCCAGTAAACGTGCTGACATAGCCAGCATCAGGCAGACACTGCCTCTAAGGCCTGTATGAGCCAGAGATAGTTTACTACACTAGTAGAGAGTGTAAGGATATGAGGGTTGTAGAACTGCGTCACTAGGTGATATTTATAGTGACCGGATAAACCTAAGACGTACTTTAAGTACAAAATTCTGCACTTTAAATAAAAATTCAGCATTTAGCTGACTAGTAAAGTGCCAAAACATGAGAAAAATATTACTAGACACTTTCCAAAGTGTCGGGAATAAATTGTGTCACTAAAAATAATATTAACGACACTTTATACACTTATTTAGCACCTTAATGGAGTAATATCCAACCGTACAACTGGACTTAATTTGGGGCATAAAAATATTGTCATCAACATTATTAAATTCCTAACACCCTTTATAATATATTACACACAAACTACACTAAATTAAATTCCTAACTAAACAAAATATTACCTAAACTATGAAGTTGAAATCCAATTGCTAACCCAAACCCCCCAACCGTCGGTTTTCCCCATGTAAGGAACTCACCACCAACTTTTGATTATAATAATCTCATGGCCTAATATCACCCCTACACAGTATCCTTTGGTTAACTAGTGAAGTTTGGCCTATAAGTAACATTAGTCCATCATAACTTACACACCACTAAACAAAAAAAAAATCATCTCACTCCCCTCTCTTGAACCTCACGGCCGAGAGCTACCTCACATCCACCATCATTTTCCAATTTCATTATTGCCATTTTATATACATTCAAATGTGAAAGGGTTCATACAAAGAGGCTCGGTGCATACGGAATCGCAAGGACCTCACCACATTGCTTTTAACCACCCATTTTTCGACTAGTTTCTTCCCTAGCCTCGAGCTAGTAGTAAGTGACTCTAAACGCCTTTTTGATCTATTCTAAAGTGGTTAATATGAAATTTGTCGGTTGAAATTCATGAACATGTAAGAACAAAACTAAAAGTCTACTAAAGAAGATGAACAAGGTGGATAATAGATGAATATTAGGGTAAAACTTATAAAACTAGTATTGTTATGATTACTTTTGGTTGTTGATTGCTAGTATGGGAATGGATCGTCATCAAACCCGCTAGATCATGTTCACAAAACGTGAACTAGCCTTATGTTTAGTTGTAAAGTTTCTAGATGACGAACCCTTTCCAACATAAACATGAACTTGTGTAAAAATAATTTTTCTTATGAAATGGAGTTCTAAACTAGTAGATCTACGGATCTACAAGTGGTATTTTCAAAGGACCAAGTGTCAAGTGAAATCATATTTTCTATACCGGATCTTTCCTAAACAAGGTTGATTTTTGTGAACACACGAGTGTGTAGACACTTGTGTAACAAGAAGTTTTGACAAAGAATTATTTTTGTAAATTGTGACAAGAATTGTGGAAATGTATTTTCTTTAAAAACAAGATTCTCAAGAAACCAAGCTTATTTATAAAAAGGTCTACTACAAATATGGGGAAATTACTACATATTTTACGCGAACCACAAGTTCATGTATTTTTGCGATTTATATCTATTTTTGACTAGTTTGATGGTTTGAATATTGTTTGTTGTTGATTGAGAAAAATTGTTGAATTGAATTTTTAAAGAAAATGATACGCTAGAAAGCGTGGCCACCTCCTTACAGAGGAAACTCTGGCGAAATTTTTCCAAAAATCTAACACTTGTAAATATTTTTATCACAAGTGTTATGGATTATTTTCAACTTGTTTTCCAAATAAATTTCGCCATGATTTTTATTACAAAATTTCTAAGTGTCGGAGGTGGGATTTTCACAAAATAAAACTTGATAAATATATATTTAGTATACATTTTTCATAACAACACTTATGAGATTTTTATGATTATTTTGTGAACTATACAAATATTATTTTTAGGGTAAAAATAATATTACTAAATGCTTACGACTCCAAAATAATACGAACGCCTTCACAATAAATATTAAGTTACAACGGTATTATTAATACCACCCGATCTTTAAACGTAACTTACGCATTTAAGGAAAAATACTAGTGAACGCGTATTTTGACAAAGGTATTATTTTGGGAAAAATTATATGTAATAAAATATAATATTTTTGGGAAAATATTTATATTTTGAAGAAAGAATTAAAATATATTTTAAGTGAGACTTAATAATATATTACGAAAATTCACAAACGCACATGTATTAAAGCCCCCATCCTTGGGAAGGAATATATTTACCAAATAATTACGAAGTGTAAACACGAAATAGTTGTCTAACTATTTCCCAAAAACTTAAACCTTAAGCTAAGGCACGGCCGTTCGTCTAATAAGAGTTAGTACGTGTAGGTCGTCGCACAGCAGGTTGACCAGGAGATTTTCTTGTTAGAGACGCACCACTGTGAGTTCATGTCCCCCTTTTCTCTTAACTGTTTTCAGTTTTCTAAACTGCGGGGGTGAAATACATGTTACTATATTTACGAGTACTTTATACATGGTATGGTTAGCGTAAGGAGGGTTACTACTTAGATCATGTGAGTGGGTAGGCGCAACTTGAGGCCATTAATCCTCATTGTAGGACAGAGGGACAGTAGCGGTAGATTTATCTGGGTGTAGCGAGCCCAGCCCCAGGCCCAGCAGAACGGACCTCGGGGTGACTTTGTGCCCAACACAAAATCCGCTAGGTTTGAGTCTTCCTACAGCACTTCACACATATCAATGGCCTTGCAAACCATTGGTGATCTCTTTTTCCTTATTTGCTACATACCAGGATTTTATACTTACAAAGGTTTTACATACTCACTACACATGAACTCGCTCAACAATTTTTGTTGATTTTTTCAACTTACATGTATTTCAGGGAACTAAGGATTCTGGCACGATATGCTACGATGCGTTAGAGTATGGGATCATCCACGTTTAGTGATTGCGACTTTTACCTGGATGAGTCGCAAGTCTTAAATGGCGTTTATTTTAAGTTTGTGGTTGTGTCTTTCAAACAATGTTTTATGTTGTTAGGTTGTAATTTCCGTTGCATGTGTCGACGCCTTAAGACAATGTTATGTTACTCTTGTTTTAAAACTTAAATCAATGGATGATCTGCATGGTTTTATTTTCATATAGCTTTGTTATGATTAAGCTATGGTATTAAGAAGTCACACCAAATAAACCCACGCTTTCGCAAAGCCAGGGTGTGACAACTCTAGGCCAAGTGTATTTTTAATTTCTATAGAGATAAAGCTAACGTCGGCACCAGTATCAAACAAAATGGGTGCGAAATGTCGGTTGATAGGAAACGTGATGGCGACCCTTAATGATTTTCATAACTCAACTAATCTCCCATTAGCTAGCTTGATAGAGTAAGGTAAGTTTGACGTACATGACTCAAGTTCGTGTATATGCTTAATACCTAAAGACACTAAGTTAACTCGGCACGGGTATCAAAGAAATTGATACATAATGATTGCAGAATAGAATGTACCCATGGCACATAGGATCTTGTGGGGTATCCATAAAAGAATTGATACATAATGATTGCAGAACAGAACGTACTCATGGCACATTGGGATCTTGTGGGGTATCCATAGTTTCTAATTACTCACACTCTTATTCACTAGTTTGATTCACTCTTAAGAGGTTCATGCTCGTAGTGGCATCTATGCCACTCTTAAATATCCTTGTTCTTTCTTGAGTATTACTAACTTAGTTTCTGTTTTGTGCCCGGTCTCATCACACTACTACTCTTGGCACTTTTTCAAGTGCCTTAAAATGAAAGTTTCACTTATCACATTTAAGATTTCGACAAGTTATCAGCATACTTCTTGGTGCCAGCATCGTTTATGGTCGCAAATGCCTTCTTTTTGCTCTTCGCGGGAGGTTCCTCTCGTTTGTTACTCACTCTCGAACCTTTCCTAAGGTGCGAGAACTTTCTCTTTGTGACAACCGGTAATTAACGCCTCTTAATTACGTGATTAACAAACATTTAAGACGATAATAAATAGTGTTTAAGAAACATATTAACTTAATTAGGCTCTTGGAATGCCTACTCGACTATACAGTACGCGAATGATAATCTGCGGAGAAAATGCGTAACGATAAACGATAACGAACTAATGCCGTACAAAATACTGACAACGCTGACAAGTACGAATTTTACGCGAGTACTATATACTTATAAATTTAGTTTTTGAATTTTTCGTACTTTTAAAACATCACAAACGACAACGATGCATTTTACGCGATTTTCAACGCACCCGAAAAACGAGCGCGCCAACGACGAGTACCGATAGAATTTTTACATACATATGGCACTAGAATTGTATTCAATGATAATATACGATGATCGGGTTGAAAACGGGTTCGTTTATGCTAACGGGCTACTAAAAACACGTGATTGGGCTTGTGGGCCTTGGGCCCAAGCCCACTTAAAACATGAGTTAACCCTTTGTATATATATGTAGTGAACCCTAATCCTCACATTTTTGATTAGCCGCTTTGCAAGAAGTTCTCTCCCATACTTTTGTTCCTTGCATTCTCTAACACACACACGCTCACAAAAGGAGAAACCTTATCTATTTCAACCCTCAGACACCTCCACATATCATCATCCTCCCTATTCCTCTCTTGATTACACTCACAAATCAAACCCTTAAACAAGACACAACACCTTCCTCTCTCGATTTCCCTTGCCGGCGAGTCATGGGGAGGAGCCGGCTCCCTTCTCCGACAACACCCATCAACAGACGCCCCCCCCTTCAGTTGATGGCCGACCACCACTGTGGTGGCGGCGCAAGGTGGTGCTTCCGATGAGACAGATAGACAGAGAGTAAGACAGAGAGAGAGAGTGAGACGTAAGAGAGAGAGAGAGGGAACGACAGGAAGGAGAGAAGTCTCCGGCCACCGTGAGCGGCGACGGGTGTCTCCGGCGGCAGTGGTGGTGCGGCTATGGTGGTGTCAGCGGCAACATCAAGCAACGACACCCCTCCACTTTTGACGAGTTCCGGTGAGTAAGTCCAGTTGATTTTCTTTTTTTTTTTTTTACTAAGATCCGTTGGATCCGTTGCAGTTAAACCATCTGTTCTCGTTTTTTTTCTAAAGTAAAGTGGGGATGGTGGCTGAGGTGGTGCTGGAGCGGCACGTCATCGGCGGCGGCGGAGGTGAGAGTGGTAGATGGTGGGGTTCGGGCACAGACAACCGGTTCAACAAAGCCGGTTTTGGTACGGGTCAAACGGTCAGACTACGAGCTCGTTCTGGTCAACATCTGGGTTCGGGTCAATCACGGTCAACTCAGTCATTGGCTCGGTCAACTGGTCAACACAGGTCAAACCTGGTCAACGCAGCCAAAAGTCAGCCAACGCGAAGATCGGGTAAAGTTTTAGCGACGCGAAATGTAGTTTGGATTGATTTAGTTTTTTTTAGATTTTTAGACTACGCGAAACCGAGCTCGACCCGATTAGTTTACACTTATACATTTGCGGCTTAGTATGTTCTTTGTGTTTTTAATGAAAATTATACATATATAGTATTTATGTTAATGAGATATTGTTGAAAATTTGTTGAATTTTGATAAAATATATCGACACTTTGATTGTCGGAATCGTCCAAAAACAGAGGAAACTCTGTCCGTTTTCCGTAAAAACTCGATATACGAAACATATTTTGTTACATAAACGACACCTATCGGAAGTTAAAGTGATTCTTTCAAAGATAAATATGTACGTATGTTATTTTGACAAACACTAGTTATAACTTAGCGAAACCCGACACTTATTTATATAAATATAATTTTCTATATTTATTCAAACGTCGATATTTCTGAGTACTTTTACAAGATATATATAACGTTTATATTTATTTCAAACACCGATACTTTCGAATACTTTTATAAAATAAATATAACTGTTTATATTTATTTCAAACGGCGTTACTTCGTGTTAGATTATAAAATCAATTTAATCGCTTATATTTATTTTAAATGTCGACTTTAAACTTTCTTACGAACTAAATATAGTTTTTATATTTAGTTCAAACGACTGAATTCGGAGTTTATATTTTAAACTCACGACTTAAAATATATGTATATATATACACACTTTTATTTCCATCTTATGACAACTACGATGACACGAACCTCTATCCACCTACGTATTTCTATTCGCGACAACTAACACGATGCCGTAAGTATATTTATATTTAAATATATATATATATATATATATATATATATATATATATATATATATATATATATATATATATATCTTATCATACTCGAAAACTAAGTCGATCTCGAGACTTAGTTTTATCCCGATTATAACGGGATCAAATAACCAAGATTGGTTATTCTAAATCAAAACAATAACACCTTTATAGAATCGTTTAGTTAACGATTCGGTAGAGCTCGGACACGTAGGTTAGCTACGTTTAAATTAGAAAACTTATATGTTATTTCCTGTTAGGAATACTATAGATGCATGCTAGCTAATTCACGTTATTGGAACGACACTACGGAATCACACTAAACTAGCTTTGCACAGGAATGTCAAGGTGAGTTCATAACCCCCACTTTTTACTGTTTTACATTTTTATAAATGTTTTCGGGGGTGGAAAGACATGCAAGTTTTTTGCAAAAGCAAACAATATTTCGATGAACAAAAACACATATTTATAAACCATGTTGCAAATGATTTTCAATGAACTTGAATGGTTTACGAATGATTTATATTAAACATACCGGTTCTACAAAACATGCATGATTTTCATGACTAGTGACGAGAATGTCCTAGTTACAACAACGGGACTGGGTTGGTCCGCGTATGAAAAACGAGACAACTCAGTGAGATCATGTCCCCCTTTTCTTTCAACTTTTCGGTTTACAACTTTCGGGGGAAATACATGTCAAACTTAGGTATGATTAAGTTATGGAATGAACTCTTAGATCATGTGAGCATAGGCTGTAACTAAGGTGCCATTAATCCTTTTGAGGACCAAGGAACAAAGGTTAGATCTAATGGGTACGGGCGAGCCCCACTCACGGTCCATGGGTGACCACTTAGAGTGCTGTTGTGTCCAGCGTCGAGAGTTCGACACTTAAATTGCCTACGCAGGTTGAGTACCTCCTATGTCGTCGCATATATTAATGTCCTCGTGAAACATTAATGATCAACATGTTCATAGACGCTTTACATACTAACTTACAACACTATAACGTTCATATGTTTTTAATATTCATTTGACGCAAACTGATACTACATGAATTTACAAACTTGGGTAACGTTTTCAACTTATGTACAAGTAAGAGGACGTGTTGGTCCTGCTTACAAAGATTTTTTTTTTGGGCTCGGCCCATTCTCTCTCGTGCAATGGACAAAGATTTTCGTAGGCTAGACTCACAGTTTTCATATGATATATCGAGAAAAATGATTCTATTATGTTTTCTCCACAACTTTTAAACCGGTTATCAAAAAGATTTATTTTAAATCTTTTCAAAACAAACTATGAACTCGCTCAACTTTATGTTGACTTTTTCGCATGTTCTTTCTCAGGTTACTTTTCAAAGATATGGCACGGTTGGAATAGGAGAACCCATGGGAATTCGAGTACTTAGCGGCGTTCACTGTTTAGAAGTCTTAGCTTTTTTGCTTCCGCTGTGCAATGAAGATACCGGTCCAGTCACGCCTGCTCTGATATTTCAGGGTGTGACAGATTGGTATCAGAGCTATAGGTTTCAGCGAATTAGGTTTCTGTAGAGATACCTAGGCTTTAACCTCACTCTCCTCTGGGGACTTAGATATCAAGAATTGAACACATACAGAACGCCTAAGACTCGAATATGGGTTCCAATCGTTGCCAAGAACAGTGAGTCAACTGTTTTGATTTTAAACATATACAAATGTTGTGTCGATGCACAGTGCACGAAACAATTACACACATAAAGCAAGACCTTGAGAGTTTTGGTAACACACATTTAGAACCTCTGGAAAACTTATGACGAAATTCGTTAAAGGTCCTAACGTAGGAACTGTGATTATTAACTCGCGCAAATTGTGACAACTCGAATTTCCAAGATTCTATTTCGTATTTATTGCACGATCATGTATTGACTAGTCGTTTATTTGCACATTTGGTTGCCATGAAATTATATATGTTTTGATTGTTTGATTGTGCATAGTTGTTTGTTATTTGTGAAATTGGTAAATATATGAACTTGGTGGTGAAACTAGGAAATGGTTATGAGATGGTGTGCATGTGTAAAATATAATACTTAGGGATGTAGATGGTAATTAGTGAAATCCTAGATACTTAACCCTAATCTCATTTCACTAGTCATTTGCACACAAAACCAAAACACGTACTTGCAACTCTCTAATCCCCTAGCAATCATCATCACCACCATCATTGGCACAAGGCATTCGATTCCGCTATTTCTCTAAAATCATTCAAGGTAATTGTTATTGATCATTGTAATGTTTGTAAACTCTAATTGATTCCTTGATTATTAGCAATTCCTGATTCTTGAATGAGTGCTCATAAAAACCCTAGTGCTTCATATAATGCTCTACGATTCTTGATTTGATTCGGATTGCAATGATAATGATACTGAATGCTTGTTTAATCGAATTGCCTGTGAATGATAGAATGGTTAGATGTTGAACTAATGTTTGCAATGCAATGAAATCTAGGTTTCCAGATCGTAGAATACGAGAACGTAACTGATGGAATGTATGTGTTTGTAACTGTTACGATTGTGATTATGCTTGTCTGAGTTTGAATTGATATGTTAATCCGAGTATTGAATAAGATAGTCTGAGTTTCTTAAATGAAATCATGGCCGAGTTTATTAAATGAGATCATGTCTGAGTTTACTAAATGAAAACATGGTCCGACTTTGTTGATAATCAAGGGATCCGAGTTTCTTAAACTATAGAGAGTCCGACCTTAAATCATGCTTCATATCCGAGTTTATTGCTAATTGAAGGTCCGAGTTTAATCCCTTAGATGCTGTCCGAGTTTAATATGTTGTATCATGACCGAGTTTAATGTGATGTAGCATGTCCGACTTTCAAGACATAGAGGTGGTCCGAGTTTTGTTTGGCCATCCTCTAGTCCAACTTGGTTAGAATTAGTATGGACCGAGTTTAGTGAATGAATAGATGGACCGAGTTATTTAATGAGAGTATGGACCGAGTTTGTTGAACATTACATGTGGTCCGACTTTGATATGTAAAGGGGGATGGGTCCGAGCTTTAACCTATGTTCTCTAGGTCCGACCTTCTTGAAGGTTTGCCAATGGTCCGAGTTTTACATGGTGAATGGTTGTCCGAGTTTCATGTCCCCCACTAGTCCGAGTTTCATATATTGCCAATCAAGTCCGACTTTTGGTTTATGTTACAAGGGCCCGAGTTTATCATACACATGTAGTTCGATGTTTTAATGTATGTGTGCCTAACTCTGTTCACTCAGCAAACACAGTTAAATAGTTAACTCTGTTATCGTATGCACGTAATCATGTTAAGTATGTAACTTAATTAAACATGTAAATCATTGATAAGTTGCTAAGTTGTTAACCTTAATTATTCGTTAACTCTGTTAGTTAGTTAACTGGTACGGTTAAGTTGTTATTCCGGTTTCATATGTTAAATGTGTTAACCATGATAAGTGTATTGGTTCTGCGAAAACATGTTATCTTGTTAAGTATGCTGATCTCGTTAAAAAGCGACAACCCTGTTAATTGGGTTACTGTATTAATGGTTCGAATTGATCAAGAACACGGTCATATGAGGCATGATTGTATGAAAACAAAATAACTGTTATATGCTACATGATGATTGACTGACATACACACTATGTGACGTTAGAATTGTGTACAAGATTGTTACGAACGAAAACTGATTATACATACGTGCGTACGATAGGTCGTGGTTGATTAACTGTGAGCGTGCGTATTCTTTAGCATACCGAGCAAACCAAGGTGAGTTCATACTCTTACCAAGGCATGGGATTCCCGGGGTGTTGGGAATGGGATTGAAAGGATAAGGTTGAATAGATACACTACTGACACTATGACTAGACTACCATATCACTATCCTCGGATGTGAAGGATACTTATACTGATCACTATCCTCGGATGTGAAGGATACTTATACTGATCACTATCCTCGGATGTGAAGGATACTTATACTGATCACTATCCTCGGATGTGAAGGATACTTATACTGATCACTATCCTCGGATGTGAAGGATACTTATACTGATCACTATCCTCGGATGTGAAGGATACTTATACTGATCACTATCCTCGGTTGTGAAGGATATTTATACTGATCACTATCCTCGGATGTGCAGGATACTTATACTGATCACTATCCTCGGTTGTGAAGGATACATATAGTTACGAAAAGTCTAGTGGTTATACAACGTGGGAAGCCCCCACCAATAGAACGTATTAACGGCCCAGTAGAGCCACCTGATACAAACGAACTTACTATTATGTATTTACTTTCTGTGAACTCGCTTAACTAGTTGTTGATCCTCTGTTACATGCCTTGCAGGTCGTTGGGTATATGGAGCTTGCACATGGAGGAGCGGGTCGTTGTGGGCTTGGATCGTGATTATCTTATTAAACATTTATGACATTTCGTACTTACTTATGTTGGGTTTTGATTATACGCTTCCGCTAAACAATGATAACTTACTTATGTTTTGGAAACACCTTTCATATGGATTTGGTTTGGGTTATATTGCAATTACTTTTACTTTATACGATGTTCTATATGATTGGTGGCTTGATCCTGGTCAGTCTCGCTCCCCAAGCGGTGATACTCCGCAGGTGGATTTTGGGGGTGTGACAGATTGGTATCAGAGCCATTGGTTA
Source organism: Helianthus annuus (assembly GCF_002127325.2). NCBI lineage: Eukaryota > Viridiplantae > Streptophyta > Magnoliopsida > Asterales > Asteraceae > Helianthus > Helianthus annuus. The sequence continues at coordinate 84,946,692 of NC_035448.2, forward strand.
TAGAGAACTTGGTTTTAATATGGGGAAAACGTTTTATTAAAACCAGACTATAACCAGAACAGTGCTCTCAACGATCCACAACGACGCTTCGCTCCACGTGCAAGACTCAACATCCTAGGTAATAAGGTTTATGTTTATTGCCTACATGCTAGAAATTGCATAGAACTTTGCTCGTAGTATGCTTACGTTACTTTGCTCACTACTTGTTATTGCTTAAGAACACTTACGTGCTTACACTCTTCTGTCATCGCACTATTCGCGAACCATTCTCACTTATGTTGCCTTTGATGTGAAGATCAATGGCCGGACGAATTAACATGACTCAAGCCCAGCTAGAGGCTCTCGTTCAAGCTCAAGTTGCTGCGGCACTTGCAGCTGCTCAAGCAGGTAGTATACCCTGCAGTATAGACACACACTAGGATCCTTAGATCCTACATTAACTCTCGTATTTAACCTTGTCCTATTCGTACACAATAGGTCAACACGCGCAGCAGCCTATCTGCACTTTCAAGAACTTTATGGATTGTCGTCCTAGCACATTTAGTGGCACTGAAGGAGCGGTTGGACTCCTCCACTGGTTTGAAAAACTCGAGTCTGTGTTCGAGATGTGTGAATGCCCTGAGGCACGCATGGTTAAGTTTGCCACTGGTACTTTGGAAGGGATCGCGTTAACTTGGTGGAACGCGCAAGTGCAGATCCTAGGGTTGGCAGCTGCTAACGCCACCCCTTGGAATGACTTCAAGGAACTGATCAAAAGGGAATATTGTACTCGGGAAGACATCCACAAGCTGGAGGATGAGTTTTATCATTTGAAGATGACTGGGTCAGAAATCGAGGCTTACACTAAGAGGTCGAACGAGTTGGCTGTGCTGTGTCCAACCATGGTAGACCCTCCATACAAGCGTATTGAGTTGTATCTCAAGGGTTTGGTGCCAGAAATCCAGAGCCACGTAACATCGGCTAATCTCGACAACATTCAGGCTATTCAGCGCCTCGCTCACCGCATCACAGACCAGGCAGTGGATCAGAACAGACTGCCAAAGCGTATCAGCGCTACTGCTACCGCTACTGCTTCTACTACACTTGCTACTCCCAGTGAAAGTAAGAGAAAATGGGATGGGGATTCTAGCAAGGGATCGGCTTCAGTGCAGTCACAAGCTCAGCAACGAAAGACAGACAGTTACTAGAGTCCCAGTCAGCACTCCTCAGGCAGCCACAGACAGGGGGGATATCGAGGAAACCTTCCGAAGTGTAACACCTGCAACAAGCACCACAATGGCCAGTGTAATAAGGGTCGCTGTCAAAGATGCCTCAAGATGGGTCACGAGGCCAAAGATTGTAGAAGCCCTCGACCTGCGAACCAGAATCAGCAGCAGTCTCAAGCACAGCAGAATCAGCAGCAGGGCAACAAAGGGTGTTTTCATTGTGGTGCAGAGGGTCACTTCAAAAGGCACTGCCCTCAGCTGAACAGGAACCAGAACAACAACAACCATAACAACAACCAGGGCAACGGGAACAACAACAACAACGGGGGAAACAACAACAATGGCAACGAGGCAAGAGGTCAAGCTTTCGTGTTAGGACGAGGAGACGCAATGAACGATATTTGAACTTATAACTTATCTTGGGTTTTCATTATTATGTTTCCGCTACTCAAACAAAGTTTGGTTTGAACATCAATTGTATTGGGTTTTATGAATTATTTTAACTACTATACTTTATGTTTGGCATGATGGATGGTTTGATATTATTGAGCGCACCTGCCGTATTTATGGACCTTATGAACAGGGTGTGCAAACCCTATCTTGACAAGTTCGTCATTGTCTTCATCGATGGCATTCTGATCTACTCCAAGGGTCAGGAGGATCACGAGCAGCACTTACGTCTTATCTTGGAACTTCTTCGAAAGGAGCAACTGTACGCAAAGTTTTCAAAATGCGACTTCTGGCTTCATGAAGTCCACTTCTTAGGCCATGTGGTGAACAGGGATGGGATCCATGTCGATCCATCCAAGGTAGATTCGATCAGGGATTGGCCAGCACCGCGTACACCAACAGAAATACGCCAATCCTTGGGTTTGGCAGGATACTACAGGCGGTTTATTAAAGACTTCTCCAAGATCGCGCAACCGCTTACTATGCTGACACAGAAAGGTGTCACCTACCGTTGGGGAGATTCCCAAGAGACCGCTTTTCAGTACCTAAAGGATAGGCTTTGCAGTGCACCTATTCTCTCATTGCCGGAGGGCACAGATGACTTCGTGGTTTATTGTGACGCATCTATACAGGGTCTTGGTTGTGTGTTGATGCAACGGGATAAGGTTAATTGCTTACGCTTCGCGACAACTCAAGATTCATGAACGGAACTACACGACGCACGATATAGAGCTGGGAGCTGTTGTTTTCGCGCTTAAGATATGGCGACACTACCTGTACGGTACCAGGTGCACCATTTACACCGATCACAGGAGTCTCGAGCATATTCTTAAGCAAAAGGATTTGAACATGCGTCAACGAAGATGGGTTGAACTTCTGAACGATTGCAAATGCGCCATTAAGTATCATCCAGGCAAGGCCAATGTTGTGGCCGACGCCCTCAGTCGAAAGGACACCCTACCTAAGCGCGTGCGAGCGCTACAGCTTACGATTCAGTCTAGTCTTCCTGCACAGATACGAAATGCTCAGGTTGAAGCATTGAAACCCGAAAACGTCATGGCTGAAGCCTTACGCGGTTCAAGGCAACGATTAGAACAAAAGGAAGACGACGCCTACTATGTGACAGGACGTATTTGGGTCCCACTATATGGCGGCTTACGAGAACTTGTGAGGGATGAAGCTCATAAGCCTCGCTACTCGGTACATCTAGGTTCGGATAAAATGTACCCCAATATCAGAACTACATATTGGTGGCCTAGCATGGAGGCCCGCATTGCAACTTACGTCGGCAAATGTTCGACTTGTGCGAGAGTCAAGACAGAGTACCAGAAACCCTCAGGCCTACTCCAGCAACCCAGGATACCACAGTGGAAATGGGAAGAGATTACCATGGATTTTGTTACAGGCCTACCCAGATCCCAGCGTGGGGATGATACTATATTGGTGATCGTGGACCGACTCACCAAGTCTGCGCACTTCCTGGTCATAAAGGAAACGGATAAGTTCTCCACTCTCGCAGACATCTATCTTAAAGAAGTTGTTTCGAGGCACGGGGTGCCCACCTCCATCATTTCGGATCGGGATGCACGATTCACGTCAGAACTATGGCAAGCGATGCACAAATCTTTTGGCTCACGATTAGACATGAGCACAGCGTATCATCCTCAGACGGATGGGCAGTCTGAGCGAACGATCCAAACGCTTGAAGACATGCTTCGAGCATGTGTTATCGATTTCGGCAACGGCTGGGAAAAGCATCTCCCGTTAGTGGAGTTTTCGTACAATAACAGTTACCACACCAGCATTCAAGCCGCTCCATTCGAGGCATTGTACGGACGTAAATGCCGGTCACCTCTCTGTTGGGCAGAGGTGGGGGATAGCCAGATTACGGGTCCAGAGATTGTAGTGGACGCCACAGAAAAGATCGCACAGATACGACAACGCATGGCGGCAGCACGCGACCGTCAGAAAGCCTATGCGGATAAGCGTAAGAGGCCATTGGAATTTCAGGTCGGGGACCGGGTTTTACTTAAAGTCTCACCCTGGAAGGGTGTGGTTCGACTTGGTAAACGAGGCAAACTCAATCCACGGTATGTTGGACCGTTCGAAATCACTGAAAGAATAGGCCCTGTAGCCTACAGACTGAACCTACCAGCTGAACTCGGTGCAGTTCACAATGTATTTCACGTATCGAATCTGAAGAAGTGCCTATCAGATGAGATCCTCATAGTTCCTTTTAAGGAACTCACTATCGACGAGCAGTTGCAGTTCGTCGAGGAGCCTGTAGAAATCACGGACCGGGATGTGAAGGTCCTCAAACACAAGAGAATCTCTCTTGTTCGAGTTCGTTGGAACTCCCGACGTGGCCCAGAGTACACCTGGGAACGCGAAGATCAAACGACAGAAAGGTACCCCAGTTATTCGAAACCAATGCAACCACTACTGAGGCTGAAGCTACTACTACTGAATTTCGGGACGAAATTCCAAATCAACGGGGGGATGATGTGACACCCCAGGAAAACCAGTGAACGATATAACTTACCTAGCTTCCTCAGTGAGTGCGTACCAAATTTCGGGACGAAATTTCTTTTAAGTTGGGGATAATGTGACAACTCGAATTTCCAAGATTCTATTTCGTATTTATTGCACGATCATGTATTGACTAGTCGTTTATTTGCACATTTGGTTGCCATGAAATTATATATGTTTTGATTGTTTGATTGTGCATAGTTGTTTGTTATTTGTGAAATTGGTAAATATATGAACTTGGTGGTGAAACTAGGAAATGGTTATGAGATGGTGTGCATGTGTAAAATATAATACTTAGGGATGTAGATGGTAATTAGTGAAATCCAAGATACTTAACCCTAATCTCATTTCACTAGTCATTTGCACACAAAACCAAAACATGTACTTGCAACTCTCTAATCCCCTAGCAATCATCATCACCACCATCATTGGCACAAGGCATTCGATTCCGCTATTTCTCTAAAATCATTCAAGGTAATTGTTATTGATCATTGTAATGTTTGTAAACTCTAATTGATTCCTTGATTATTAGCAATTCCTGATTCTTGAATGAGTGCTCATAAAAACCCTAGTGCTTCATATAATGCTCTACGATTCTTGATTTGATTCGGATTGCAATGATAATGATACTGAATGCTTGTTTAATCGAATTGCCTGTGAATGATAGAATGGTTAGATGTTGAACTAATGTTTGCAATGCAATGAAATCTAGGTTTCCAGATCGTAGAATACGAGAACGTAACTGATGGAATGTATGTGTTTGTAACTGTTACGATTGTGATTATGCTTGTCTGAGTTTGAATTGATATGTTAATCCGAGTATTGAATAAGATAGTCTGAGTTTCTTAAATGAAATCATGGCCGAGTTTATTAAATGAGATCATGTCTGAGTTTACTAAATGAAAACATTGTCCGACTTTGTTGATAATCAAGGGATCCGAGTTTCTTAAACTATAGAGAGTCCGACCTTAAATCATGCTTCATATCCGAGTTTATTGCTAATTGAAGGTCCGAGTTTAATCCCTTAGATGCTGTCCGAGTTTAATATGTTGTATCATGACCGAGTTTAATGTGATGTAGCATGTCCGACTTTCAAGACATAGAGGTGGTCCGAGTTTTGTTTGGCCATCCTCTAGTCCGACTTGGTTAGAATTAGTATGGACCGAGTGTAGTGAATGAATAGATGGACCGAGTTATTTAATGAGAGTATGGACCGAGTTTGTTAACATTACATGTGGTCCGACTTTGATATGTAAAGGGGGATGGGTCCGAGCTTTAACCTATGTTCTCTAGGTCCGACCTTCTTGAAGGTTTGCCAATGGTCCGAGTTTTACATGGTGAATGGTTGTCCGAGTTTCATGTCCCCCACTAGTCCGAGTTTCATATATTGCCAATCAAGTCCGACTTTTGGTTTATGTTACAAGGGCCCGAGTTTATCATACACATGTAGTTCGATGTTTTAATGTATGTGTGCCTAACTCTGTTCACTCAGCAAACACAGTTAAATAGTTAACTCTGTTATCGTATGCACGTAATCATGTTAAGTATGTAACTTAATTAAACATGTAAATCATTGATAAGTTGCTAAGTTGTTAATCCTAATTATTCGTTAACTCTGTTAGTTAGTTAACTGGTACGGTTAAGTTGTTATTCCGGTTTCATATGTTAAATGTGTTAACCATGATAAGTGTATTGGTTCTGCGAAAACATGTTATCTTGTTAAGTATGCTGATCTCGTTAAAAAGCGACAACCCTGTTAATTGGGTTACTGTATTAATGGTTCGAATTGATCAAGAACACGGTCATATGAGGCATGATTGTATGAAAACAAAATAACTGTTATATGCTACATGATGATTGACTGCCATACACACTATGTGACGTTAGAATTGTGTACAAGATTGTTACGAACGAAAACTGATTATACATACGTGCGTACGATAGGTCGTGGTTGATTAACTGTGAGCGTGCGTATTCTTTAGCATACCGAGCAAACCAAGGTGAGTTCACACTCTTACCAAGGCATGGGATTCCCGGGGTGTTGGGAATGGGATTGAAAGGATAAGGTTGAATAGATACACTACTGACACTATGACTAGACTACCATATCACTATCCTCGGATGTGAAGGATACTTATACTGATCACTATCCTCGGATGTGAAGGATATTTATACTGATCACTATCCTCGGATGTGAAGGATACTTATACTGATCACTATCCTCGGATGTGAAGGATACTTATACTGATCACTATCATCGGATGTGAAGGATACTTATACTGATCACTATCCTCGGATGTGAAGGATACTTATACTGATCACTATCCTCGGTTGTGAAGGATATTTATACTGATCACTATCCTCGGATGTGCAGGATACTTATACTGATCACTATCCTCGGTTGTGAAGGATACATATAGTTACGAAAAGTCTAGTGGTTATACAACGTGGGAAGCCCCCACCAATAGAACGTATTAACGGCCCAGTAGAGCCACCTGATACAAACGAACTTACTATTATGTATTTACTTTCTGTGAACTCGCTCAACTAGTTGTTGATCCTCTGTTACATGCCTTGCAGGTCGTTGGGTATATGGAGCTTGCACATGGAGGAGCGGGTCGTTGTGGGCTTGGATCGTGATTATCTTATTAAACATTTATGACATTTCGTACTTACTTATGTTGGGTTTTGATTATACGCTTCCGCTAAACAATGATAACTTACTTATGTTTTGGAAACACCTTTCATATGGATTTGGTTTGGGTTATATTGCAATTACTTTTACTTTATACGATGTTCTATATGATTGGTGGCTTGATCCTGGTCAGTCTCGCACCCAAGCGGTGATACTCCGCAGGTGGATTTTGGGGGTGTGACACAAATGCCATTATATTAGGTCGTCTATGCTGTCTTAATTACCTGAGCAGGTAATCTACGTGGAATGAAACGCAATTGCGTAACTTGTCACACCCTGGCTTTGCGGAAGCGTGGTTAATTTGGTGTGACTTCTTAATACCATAGCTTAACCATAACAAAGCTATATGAAGTAAAAACATGCAAGATCATCCATTCAATTAAGTTTTAAAATCCAAAAACAACAACGTTGTTTTAACGGAACATACCCTAACAACATAGACATTGTCCAACAAACACAAACATCATCATAACACAAACACGGTTTAAGGACTGTGACTTGTCCAGGAAAGAGTCACATTCCCTAAACCCGGATGACCTCGTACTAGTGCAGCGGGAAAATGTGCCATACCGTGCCAGATCCTTTAATTCCCTGAAATACATGTAAGTTGAAAAATCAACAATAATGTTGAGCGAGTTCATGTGTAAGTGAGCAAAAACCTTTGTTTGTATAAAAATCCTGGTATGTAGCAAATAAGGAAAAAGAGATCACCAATGGTTTGCAAGGCCATTGATATGTGTGAAATGCAAGTAGGAAGGCTCAAACCTAGCAGATTTATGCGCCGGGTACAAAGTCATCCCGAGGTCCGTTATGCTGGGCCTGGGACTGGGCTCGCTACACCCAAATAGATCTATCGCTCTTGCCCCTCAGTCCTACCCTGAGGATTAATGACCTCAAGTTTCCGCCTACCCATTCACATGATCTAAATAGTAACCCTCCTTACGCTAACCATACCATGTATAAAGTATTCATAATCAAAGTAACATGTATTTCACCCCCGCAGTTTAGAAAACTGAAAACAGTTAAGAGAAAAGGGGGACATGAACTCACAGTCGGTGCGTCTCTACCGAGTACTCCAAATCAGGCAGCTGTGCAACGACCTACATGTGCTAACTCTATTAGACGGACGGCCGTGCCTTAGCTTTATAGTTTAAGTTTTTGGGAAATAGTTAGACAACTATTTCGGGTTTACTTTTCGTATATACTTGGTAGTTAATCTCCTTCCCAAGGATGGGGGATTTAATACATGTGCGTTCGAATTATATCATTAAGTCTCACTTAATATATATTTATTTCCAATTCCAAAATATAAGTATTTTTCTCAAAGATATTATATTTTCATTTCACATAATATTCCCCAAAAATAATACGTTGATAAAATACGCGTTCATAAATATTTCCGTATAATGCGTAAGTTACGTTTTATCATTTGAGTGGTAATAAATATTACCAGTGTAACTTATATAGTTATCGTAGAGGCGTTCGTATTATTTTGGATCTGTTAACGTTCGTAAATATTATTTTTACTCTAAAAATAATATTTGTGTATTTTCACAAAATAATCATAAACAGTGTGGTGAAAATATATTTACTAAACATATATTTATCACGTTTAGTTTTGTGAAAATCCCATCTCCGATATTTTGTAAATAGAGTCATGGCGAAATTTATATTTCGAAAACATGTTAAAAAAATAATTCTAACACTTGTAGTGTAAATAATTTTAAGTGTTAGGTTTTTAGAAAATTTCGCCAGAGTTTCCTCTGTAACTGGAGGTGGCCACGCTTTCAAGCGTATCATTTTCTTTTACTAAATCAATTTCAACAACTTCTTTAATCAAACAATTTCCGACACATCAAACTAGTCGACAAGTATGTAAATCGCATAAATCACATGAACTTGTAGTTTTTTCGAAACTATAGTATAAATCCCATTATATTTTGTGGATCTTTATATAAAGTAATTTGATCTCGTAAAAACCTCATTTTTAGAGTAAATCCATCTTTACAACTTCTCGTCATCTTTTACAAAGATTGTTATTTTGTCGAAACTTTTCATTTCACAAGTGTTTACACACTTGTGGTTTATAAAAATCATGCTCGTTAGTGTAAGATCCATTTTTAGAAAAACATGATTTCTTTGACGCTTGGTCCTTTGAAAATACCACTTGCAGATACGTAGATCTGCTAGTTTTAAACTCTATTCCACAGTTAAAACACTTTTACACAAGTTCATGATTTGCGTGTGGTAGAGTTTCACCTTTTAACCCTTGTTCTATTCAAAACAACCTTATGTCATGATTCGTGATCATGACCAAATCGGGTTAAACGATGATCCGAGCTACCAAAACATAGATCGGGTCTAAATAATCACAAATTTCAATTACTACAACATTTACACAACTAGTGAGCTTTTAACCATCATTTTTCATGTTTTTAGTAGACTTTAATGCACCATTTTGTAAGATTCCGAGTTTTAACCGTTACACCACATATTAACCGCTTTAGATTAGTTCAAGATAGTGTTTTAAGCATCATACCTCTAGCTCGAGGATAGGGGAGAATCTACGCGCAAATGAGGTGGATAAAAGCTAGAGAAAGAGGTCCTTCGAGCTCCGAGTGTACCAAGCTTCCTAATACGTGACCCTTGATGTTTGTATGATCTTGGAATGAAGAGATGAGAACTCGAAAATGGGTGGATGGGGAGAGGGGGGTTCGGCCGAGACTTAGGGAGCAAGGGAGAGAGTAGTTTTGTGTAGAGTGAATGATCTCTAGTGCACTAACTTGTTCTTATAGACAATGGTGAAATCAAAGACCAATGGATCATGTGTCCTCTTGATATGAGACACAATGGAATATTATAATCAAAAATGGTACAAGACTTGGTCACATAGTGACCGATCGGCCCAATGGGGGGGGGTCTTGGTTGCATTCTAACCACTAGTTAGGTTACTTAGTTAAGTTATTAGGTTAGTTAAGCACTTAACTCGGTTAGTGGTGTGTTATGTTTTATGGCGGGTGTTAGGGTGTTCAGGTACCCTAACTGGCTCGGAAAAAGATCAATAATGTTAATGTCTATATTTTTATGTTCCGGGTATAGTCCGGTTGTTCGATTGGATAGTAATCCGTTAAAGCGCTTAATAAAGCTTTAAAGTGTCGTTAATACCATTTTTAGTGACACAACTTATTCCCGACACTTTGGAAAGTGTCTAGTAATATTTTTCTCATGCTTTGGCACCTTATTAGCTAGCTAGAAGCTAAATTGTTTATTAAAGTGCTGTGTTTTGTGCTCAGTGTATGTTTTAGGCACATCCAGTCATCATAACTTATTCCTAGAGACGCAGTTCTACAAACCTTGTATCCCTACACTCACTATGGGTGTAGTAAAATATTTCTGGCTCATACAGGCCTTAGAGGCAGTATCTGCCTGATGCTGGCTTTATCAGCATGTTCAATAGGTTATCCGTTCATAGTGCTACTGTGCTTTTGTGCATCATGTTTGTCACTAGAGTTCAGTATGTAAATGATATAGTGACGGAAATCAAAGTATGATGCAGATATGTACATGTATCAGAATTCAAGTAGCAGTTCATCAGTAAGTTCAAACAAGCACAGAAATTAAGCAGCAATTAATTATTAATTAAGTCGTACGGATACCTGGTTTAGTGAGGGTTGTCACATAACTATACGTGATACTTAAACTACACGTCAGCGGATGTCGAAGTACATCACACACGACTTTCGAGGAAAGGCCTTGGGGAAACCACAAATGGTCACGACAACAACGATGCTAATCCCGTCAGCGGGAGAAACAACAACAAAAGTGCGGTACTTTGCTACGTGATCCTGCAAATGACACGAGTCACGCTAAGGTATGCTAAAACAAGATTTCACAACAGTCGATACTTAGTATGAAGAGACTTACAATGGTTGGCGCTGCAAAAGAAGTCACACGTCTTCGCATTCCCCCTATTTCATTTATGGCAAATACGCTATGTTCGACATTCCATGGTAATGTCACATAACAACCAATCATCACGTGAATTCCAGGTAAAGTCCTAAAATTTCTTTTGTTGAAATTTCGACTTCTTGCATATAGTGAGTAGATTTTTGCATTTCTACTCCCCCTAATGATCATTGCATCACGAAGATTTTCTTTCATGATAGCGAACACTCAATTGCTTTATTTCTTGATAAATTCGTATGCTACACATGCATTATTTGTTACACATGTGGTTTCACTTCGAATGGTCGTTTTATCAACAATTCATATATTATTTCGCTGTACTCAATCTTTGCATTGTGATCTAGATGACCTACGTTATTATTAAGTGTTGACTCCTTGGTATCGAGTCAACGAACTTCTTGGAAAACTTCTTTTTCTTTTGAGTTACAAACATGGTTTTTCGTTGTGGCCATGTTGAAACTTTCTTATTGATACATAAATTCATTGTTGGATTATGTTTCAACCAAGTTTAATTGATTGAACTTGCTCGTAATATATATTCGATTCAAGATTCCATATGATGGATTGAGGCAATCATATTTGAAATAATCTCAACAAGCACTTCACTTGCTTTGAACCATAACATGCTTGTCTGGTCTTCGACTTCGTTGAATTGTTTCTTTGATCACGATCACCTTGTGGTGGCGTTTTTCACAAGTTTAAAGCTTGCGCTAATCTCGTTGCTCACATCATGTACAAATTTATTTATTTATTTATTTGTTTATTGATATTAAATCCGCTTTGTTGGTTTATCATATTAAAGCAATCTTAACACAATCGTGTGTTAAGTTAATGGTACACAATTTTATTTCATTTTCCGATGTACCTCTTAACGGTTCATTCATCATCGATCGAACGTTTTGCGATATTTATTGCTCGTTCATCTTCGATCGAAAAACATTATTTATTCGTTTCATTTTCAATTGAAAATCCTATGGGATTTGTTTGGAACATCCACATTTATTTCGTGAGCCTTCATTTGATTTAAAACACGGTGATACTTGTTCGATCACCGCTATTATTGAATTGTTTCATTCACTACGACACCTTGTGGCGTCGGTATAAACTTGTAGCTTGTGCTAATCACGATCAGCCGTTTCATGCGAAACTATGTATGCTTTTCGTTTGACTCATCATTTAAATGGTCTTGATGCAACTATGTATTAAGACGACGATACACCAAGTTCGGTTGTATTTCTTTTCGGTGTATCCTTGCAATAAGTTGATTTTATCCATTTAATGGTTCGATGGTTGACAAATCAATTCGTGATTCTATTTATTTGAGCTTGTTGGATTCAAATTTCAATCATACAACAGTCAACGCAAGTTTCCGTTAGTAGTGAAGTCTTTGTTTCAAAAATTGATTTGCATATTGTGAACGTTCAATTGGAATTCTATTGGTCGAAATTCCTCTTTTGTTGAACCCGGTAAACTTGGTCGCATTGGTGATACTATCACAACATCTCGTTCACTTGACATCGATTTCTAGAACAAACTCAATTGAACCGTTGGGTTCTTATTGATGCAGAATGTCTTTACACCCATGTAATTCAAACCAGTCTTGATTCTATTACGCGGTCATTCACTTTGGTATTATTCGGACTTACCTGCGAACGACACAACTCCGAGGAGATAACATAGTCTAAATTTCGAGGACGAAATTTCTGCAACAGGGGGAGAATGTGACAACCGGTAATTAACGCCTCTTAATTACGTGATTAACAAACATTTAAGACGATAATAAATAGTGTTTAAGACACATATTAACTTAATTAGGCTCGTGGAATGCTTATGAATGCCTACTCGACTATACAGTACGCGAATGATAATCTGCGGAGAAAATGCGTAACGATAAACGATAACGAACTAATGCCGTACAAAATACTGACAACGCCGACAAGTACGAATTTTATGCGAGTACTATATACTTATAAATTTAGTTTTTTAATTTTTCGTACTTTCAAAACATCACAAACGACAACGATGCATTTTACGCGATTTTTAACGCACCCGAAAAACGAGCGCGCCAACGACGAGTACCGATAGAATTTTTACATATATATGGCACTAGAATTGTATTCAATGATAATTTACGATGATCGGGTTGAAAACAGGTTCGTTTATGATAACGGGCTACTAAAAACACGGGATTGGGCTTGTGGACCTTGTGCCCAAGCCCACTTAAAACATGAGTTAACCCTTGTATATATATGTAGTGAACCCTAATCCTCACATTTTTGATCAGCCGCTTTGCAAGAAGTTCTCTCCCAAACTTTTGTTCCCTACATTCTCTAACACACACACGCTCACAAAAGGAGAAACCTTATCTACTTCAACCCTCAGACACCTCCACATATCATCATCCTCCCTCATTCCTCTCTTGATTACACTCACAAATCAAACCCTTAAACAAGACACAGCACCTTCCTCTCTCGATTTCCCTTGCCGGCGAGTCATGGGGAGGAGCCGGCTCCCTTCTCCGACAACACCCATCAACAGACGCCCCCCCCCCCTTCAGTTGACGGCCGACCACCACTGTGGTGGCGGCGCAAGGTGGTGCTTCCAATGAGACAGATAGACAGAGAGTAAGACAGAGAGAGAGAGTGAGACGTAAGAGAGAGAGAGTGAGACGTAAGAGAGAGAGAGAGAGAGGGAACGACAGGAAGGAGAGAAGTCTTCGGCCACCGTGAGCGGCGACGGGGTCTCTGGCGGCAGTGGTGGTGCGGCTATGGTGGTGTCAGCGGCAACATCAAGCAACGACACCCCTCCACTTTTGACGAGTTCCGGTGAGTAAGTCCAGTTGATTTTCTTTTTTTTTTTTACTCAGATCCGTTGGATCCGTTACAGTTAAACCATTTGTTCTCGTTTTTTTCTAAAGTAAAGTGGGGATGGTGGCTGAGGTGGTGCTGGAGCGGCACGTCATCGGCGGCGGCGGAGGTGATAGTGGTAGATGGTGGGGTTCGGGCACAGACAACCGGTTCAACAAAGCCGGTTTTGGTACGGGTCAAACGGTCAGATTACGAGCTCGTTCTGGTCAACATCTGGGTTCGGGTCAATCACGGTCAACTCAGTCATTGGCTCGGTCAACTGGTCAACACGGGTCAAACCTGGTCAACGCAGCCAAAAGTCAGCCAACGCGAAGATCTGGTAAAGTTTTAGTGACGCGAAAAGTAGTTTGGATTGATTTAGTTTTTTTTTTTTTTAGACTACGCGAAACCGAGCTCGACCCGATTAGTTTACACTTATACATTTGCGACTTAGCATGTTCTTTGCGTTTTTAATGAAAATTATACATATATAGTATTTATGTTAATGAGATATTGTTGAAAATTTGTTGAATTTTGATAAAATATATCGACACTTTGTCGGGATCGTCCAAAAACAGAGGAAACTCTGTCCGTTTTCCGTAAAAACTCGATATACGAAACATATTTTGTTACATAAACGACACCCATCGGAAGTTAAAGTGATTCTTTCAAAGATAAATATGTACATATGTTATTTTGACAAACACTAGTTATAACTTAGCGAAACCCGACACTTATTTATATAAATTTAGTTTTCTATATTTATTCAAACGTCGATTTCTGAGTACTTTTATAAGATATATATAACGTTTATATTTATTTCGAACACCGATACTTCCGAATACTTTTATAAAATAAATATAACTGTTTATATTTATTTCAAACGGCGTTACTTCGTGTTAGATTATAAAATCAATTTAATCGCTTATATTTATTTTAAATGTCGACTTTAAACTTTCTTACGAACTAAATATAGTTTTTATATTTAGTTCAAACGACTGAATTCAGAGTTTATATTTTAAACTCACGACTTAAAATATATGTATATATATACACACTTTTATTTCCATCTTACGACAACTACGATGACACGAACCTCTATCCACCTACGTATTTCTATTCGCGACAACTAACACGATGCCGTAAGTATATTTATATTTGAAAATATAAATATATATATATATATATATATATATATATATATATATATATATATATATATATATATATATATATATATCTTATCACACTCGAAAACTAAGTCGATCTCGAGACTAAGTTTTATCCCGATTATAACGGGATCAAATAACCAAGATTGGTTATTCTAAATCAAAACAATAACACCTTTATAGAATCGTTTAGTTAACGATTCGGTAGAGCTCGGACACGTAGGTTAGCTACGTTTAAATTAGAAAACTGATATGTTATTTCCTGTTAGGAATACTATAGATGCACGCTAGCTAATTCACGTTATTGGAACGACACTACGGAATCACACTAAACTAGCTTTGCACAGGAATGTCAAGGTGAGTTCATAACCCCCACTTTTTACTGTTTTACATTTTTATAAATGTTTTCGGGGGTGGAAAGACATGCAAGTTTTTTGCAAAAGCAAACAATATTTCGATGAACGAAAACACATATTTATAAACCATGTTGCAAATGATTTTCAACGAACTTGAATGGTTTACGAATGATTTATACTAAACATACCGGTTCTACAAAACATGCATGATTTTCATGACTAGTGACGAGAATGTCTTAGTTACAACAACGGGACTGGGTTGGTCTGCGTACCAAAAACGAGACAACTCGGTGAGATCATGTCCCCCTTTTCTTTCAACTTTTCGGTTTACAACTTTCGGGGGAAATACATGTCAAACTTAGGTATGATTAAGTTATGGAAGGAACTCTTAGATCATGTGAGCATAGGCTGTAACTGAGGTGCCATTAATCCTTTTGAGGACCAAGGAACAAAGGTTAGATCTAATGGGTACGGGCGAGCCCCACTCACGGTCCATGGGTGACCACTTAGAGTGCTGTTGTGTCCAGCGTCGAGAGTTCGACACTTAAATTGCCTACGCGGGTTGAGTACCTCCTATGTCGTCGCATATATTAATGTCCTTGCGAAACATTAATGATCAACATGTTCATAGACGCTTTACATACCAACTTACAACACTATAACGTTCATATGTTTTTAATATTCATTTGACGCAAACTCATACTACATGGATTTACAAACTTGGGTAACGTTTTCAACTTATGTACAAGTAAGAGGATGTGTTGGTCCTGCTTACAAAGATTTTTTTTGGGCTCGGCCCATTCTCTCTCGTGCAATGGACAAAAATTTTCGTGGGCTAGACTCACAGTTTTCATATGATATATGGAGAAAAATGATTCTATTATGTTTTCTCCACAACTTTTAAACCGGTTATCAAAAAGATTTATTTTAAATCTTTTCAAAACAAACTATGAACTCGCTCAACTTTATGTTGACTTTTTCGCATGTTCTTTCTCAGGTTACTTTTCAAAGATATGGCACGGTTGGAATAGGAGAACCCATGGGAATTCGAGTACTTAGCGGCGTTCACTGTTTAGAAGTCTTAGCTTTTTGCTTCCGTTGTGCAATGAAGATACCGGTCCAGTCACGCCTGCTCTGATATTTCGGGGTGTGACACTCTTCCCGTTGTTAGTAGATTCCACATGTTTTTCCTTTTTCTCGGCACCTTTCATTAACATTTTGCCCACCCTCACCACATCCTTGGTGAGACTAACTGCGAGAGTTACTACTTATGTGATCATGCTTTAGATCTCAGGGGCTACACCCTAAATGTAGCGCTCGATACGTTTGAATTCGGGTATAACCTAGTATGGAACAACCCTTGAGAGATCGTGATAGCGTTGAGTGTAACCAACAACATCGGCTCCAATCCTGGTCAAGGTCCAGAATTCTGTTTCCACCTTTTGAATATCAGTCAGCGAGCAATACTCTCCTCGCATAGGATCCTTGAGTTCTCCCATGACAACCCCTTCGTTGTATCACTCCCCAAAGTTTGTACTTGGAGATTCCACCAAGTTAATGTTGCATTCAGCAGGAGATTCTTCGTTTACCTAATCGTTTACTCAGGAGTACATTTACTAGCATGGCTAGCCAACTTCATTGTCTTTATTTAGCGGACAGAACCTACCGCACCTCTCGTATCAACGAGGTCTCGCGGTTTACTGTTCGGGAAAGCCTTAGAATTAAAACCTTGTGTGATCGCATCTTCGGGTGTGGCATTGCCAATCATTTCCAATCTATTGGGATTTAAACCATTTGAATTGTCGGTACCGCCAGTACCTTTACTAGTGTCGAGTCGATCAACCTCGTGTTGTGTAATTTCCATAATCTCATGTTGTTCCATAAGAACTCTAGTTCGACTTAATTGGTAAGATGCTAATTAACTAACCCCCTTTGGGTGTAGACCTTCCTTTCGACGCCATGTTCCTTTTTAATACTCAATATTAAAAGAACCTATACACATATTTGGATAAATATAGTCTACCATTCTCCTAAGAATTAAGAATGCAATAGGTTATGAAAACCTCAAGATCGCATTGTTCATATATGTCTGAAACAATGATAACGTGAATAACCGTAACCAAAATGCATAGTACCTCTTGCGTGTATTGGTCATAAGTCTAAGTGGAGAAAGAAATAATTCGTTGAGGATGAGAAACCAAACGGTCGCTTCCATCCTTATAGTATGTATTTCATACTCCAGGGATCTCGATCGTCCAAAGTAGGGTAAATCCTTCGCCCCACTAACCCATGTGACAAATACGTCGATATCTCTTGAGCTCCACGAGCTCCAACAAGATTGTTATAATTTCTATAAGTTTCGAATAAAATGCAATGAGGGAGTTGCAGCATGGATCTTGCCATACCATCCCTTGGAATAAAACAAATGTTAAACAACAAAGTTTAATGTAACCATTTCCAATAACCAAGATAAGGTGCCATAAACACCAAGGAACCAACCCATGTACAAGAATTCTAGAGTGTTGAGGAAAAATCCTCCCTGGGTGGCTCCAACCAGTTTTGCTAGTTTAGATTACTAGTCTCAACCAACTCGTGATATAGATCGAATGCTAGGTGTTAACAAATACGTGTGGTCTTTCTGTATTGTGGGGTGTTACAGTAACCACCCTAGTTAGTGTTCTACTAGATAAAACTTGAACAACTTAAGAATTTCAAATGGATGGTGATCATTAGGTTGACCTGCAGAGCCCATTAGGATTCACATTCACTATAAGTTGTTATTACGTGGGCCCCTGTAATTATAAATTGCCATGCATGGCCACCCTAACATTCTCTCATTCAAAGCAGACGATCAGTCAGAGAGGGGACACTACTGCCTACTTACCTTTAACATAGAAGGGACCTTCATGATGGTCCACATGTTAACGTCCGTTGTCATTACTCGGGGAATGGCACGACGTTAGACGAAATAGAAATAGAGAGAATTTGTAATAATAACAACTGGAGGGGCACCTCAAGATGAGTACTTCATCTTCCTTGTCTGGACAAGAGTATTGTCATTTATAATTAATGAGCCATAGGGACCTCGTCCCACTAATAGAGTTGTTGTCCAAGGCCACCACCTCCGTTGTGACAACTGGCAAATAACCGGCAGTTCCGTACAATCTAATCACTATGTTTATTTACATAATCTCATGCACTTAGCGTAATTTAATTACGTAACTGTGTCGTATACTGGATAACAGTGTTAGGACAAGAAAACAAAGCTAAAACATATGTTGGTTTTCGTCGTAAATGCGAAACCAAACAAACAATGTCCTAAAAGTGTTAGTAGGAAGTGTTGCGTGCACTATTCACGGTTACACTATTCATGCCAGCAAAACCGTGGAACAGAACGAAATACTGGAAAACGACACACGGATAACATAACCGAGTCCATTTTTTATAAGAAAACAATAAGACTAAAACATATCTTGCAAAGATACAAGACTTTCCGGTACGACGCCCAAATTGCTAAAATGTCCGTTTCGACCAAAAATATGACATTTTAACTCGTCCGATACCATGATTTAGCATTTCCGTAACTCCATGATTATGACAAATGATATCAAGCATATGAAAACAATATAAGTATGATAACGTGGTGTCTAAAATCATAAGCTTCCGATATTGCATCGCTATACATTAAACTAGTTCGTTAGCGAACCGACTAACTAGCAAGCGAGATTTTTGCCACTATAACAACCAAATAAAAATTCTAGTGAACTAGTTAAGCCAAATTTGGAACTCGGAATTTCTTCATACATCACTTAGACGTGAAATTACAACTTGCGACAAAGTTTCGTCGGTACAACGCAAAAGTGTCGTAAACTAGCTGACAACCAAACGGAAGACATCTAAGGCATCAAAATACAATTTCTAATAGTTTAGTGAGCTAGTTAATGTTGATTAACATTCCGAATCCCTAATTACCCCTTAATAGTGCAATTAACCCCTAATCACCATACTTTGATTAATCACCAAAATATCTAGATTTTTAAGACTTTTTATAAAAAAAAGTTACATATTACCCCCCCCCCTTCCATGTATTTTGGTCAAAGTGGGTCCCCCCACTAAATAATTGTGTTGAAAATGTAAAGATTATATGTATGGTGTAAAGTATGGAAAGCATGGTCTTTAAAGTTATAATAATTCTAACACCATTAATTCTTATCAATATCACAACAATTTTCAAAACACAAAACACCTCTTGAAGCCTTCTTATTCTCGGCCAAGAAGAACCCAAATTAAACCCACCATAAATCACCATTAAATCCCATAAATTACTCACTTTCAAGGAACTTTATTGTCATTAAAGCATGGGTTAAGCATGGAGGATCATTAGGAGCTTGGTTGGAGCTTAAATCTCTTCTTAATCTTGTCATTTGGCTAGTGCAAAGTTGTAAGCTCTAAAACCATCATATTTAAGCTTCTTATTTCTAGTATGTACTAGATGTACAAGTTGATCATCTTAAAAATCAAGAAAAACATAACTACAAACCCTAATCCTAAACTTAATAATCTACTAATCATGATTGTTTATATGATTATTTGTGTAGATTAGTGTAGTTAGTTGATGTAATCTTGATGATTGTGTTACTTTTGTTGAGATTAGTGGTTTAAAGTTTATATTTATGATCATCTTGTGATTAGTTTCATGTAGTATTTTAGATTAGTGTTAATCTAGTCATGTTAAACTTAAAAATGTGATTTGAACATATAAATGTATAAATCACACAAGATCATCAACTTCAAATATTATGAGCATGTGTATGTAAACATGATTAAGTAAATTTTAAACCAAGAATAATCATGTGACAAGATCTTAAAAAGACTAATAAACTTGATTTTTACATAAAGCAAGCTTATGGAAATTTTTATTTTACAAAGTGAAGCATAAAAGGTCTTGAGAATTTTTACAAAAATATGGGAATTTTTAAGAATGAAAAATAGTAAGAATCAAGTTTATATAAAGATGAACTTGAAAAATGGTTGTTTTAAGGTATTGGATAGATTTGTGCAAATAATATGCTCATAAGAATTTGAAGGTAAAATTATGTGATTGGTGCTTGAAAAATGATTTTTGGAAAGCTAGATGAATTAATGATGATTTGAAAATTGATTTGATGATTTAAACGCGTTTTGAAAACGTGGGAAACGTCATAGTTTAGGGGAAAATATGGCAAATTTTTCTAAAAATCTAATCGCGATTAAAAATGGGGTTAAAGGGGGGTTAACAAAGTTAAACGTGATTAGTGGTCTTAAACATCATTATGGAAGCTTTGATGAAAATGGTTAAGTCCTGAATATTCAAGAGTTCTTATGAACTTGAATATATATTTTCACAAAAATAAATGGGTGAAAATAAAAACCATATCTAATAATAATTTTTGACAAAATTTATATATTTTGGAAACTCATCAAGTATATGTATTTTGTGCTATGTGTATGTACTTAGATACCTTTAGGGTGATCAAAATAATACACTCATAATTACAAGAAATACTTATATATGATAAGTATAAAAAGACATCAAAAATACATATACATGTTCCTACATGTTCCAATGAAATGCTATTAAACGGATGAATAAACGAAATGGTCGAAACAGTAATACATAACACTTGGGGACAACAAATTGAGTGTATCGACATCGAGAACAAGTTACTACAAATCGAGTCTAAAATAACATACTTTAGACATTAAAACGAGCACATATCTAAACGATCGATAACAAGTATCCGGAAAGTCGAAAACTATACAAATTACCAAGTATTTTCATAGGAAAAATGAACTTATTTAAAGTTTACTACTTGGTAACATTTTGGTAAAAATTGCAAGATCATGTTTATGGACTCATAAAGTTAGAATTGGGCTTATCAAAGCTAGTAATGGGCTAGGCCCAAATTCCTTAATACATGGGCTAGGGCCCAATGTCAATATAACATGGGCTCGGCCCAATAACAATAAAACATGGGTTAGGCCCAATGACAGTAAAACTAGGGCTAGGCCCAATGACATTAAAAACGTGGGTTAAGCCCAATGACATAGGTTCGAAGCCGTTCACATATAATTCAATACGTGTAGAATACATGTATATGCATAACAATCGAGCGAGGAAACTATCAACGCTCTAAAATACAAAGTTGTTCCAAATATGACAAACGAGAACATAATAAAGAATTCAAGATGAACAACTTGTACGAGGTTCGAAAGACCTAGTGTCTAACGAGATTAGTACACATGTAGGTTATTGACACGTACGGACGCTCACTTCGATATCATAGTACACGGAACGCAAATTTGTGAGTTCATGTCCCTCCTTTCACTGATTTCAATGTTTTGTTTTCAAAAACATCGAGGGGAAATACATGCTAAAACTATTGGTATGTTAGTTACGGAGTAGTAGATAACATGATCTATGTGCATAAGTAGGATGATAACATTAGTAACCATTAATCACTTAGTGACCAAGGTGCAAAAGGTGTAGATCTATTGGGCTTGAGGCACGCCCCACTCCTAGTTGTTAACCGTGGAGTGCTTTTGTGATCCCAAATGATAACAAAGTGTTCTCGGTTTGGTTATTTACTTATGGTACATTATGTCAGGGGCTCGCTACCCACTGATAGATCCTTAACAGACTCCATGAATGAATCAGAACATACCATGATTACAAGATTTCATTTTCATGAATACTACGATTACATGATTTCATTTTCATGAATACTACGCTTACAAGATTTCATTTTCATGAATACCACGATACCAAGATTTCATTTTCATGAATACTACGATTACAAGATTTCATTTTCATGAATACTACGATTACAAGATTTCGTTTTCATGAATACTACGATTACAAGATCTCATTTTCATGAATACTATGATTACAAGATTTCATTTTCATGAATACTACGATTACATATGACAACAAAAACTGCATGAACTCGCTCAACTATTGTTGACTTTTTAAAACTACATGTATTTCAGGAAACAAGTCTTGAGCCGGTGATACATGATTGGATGCAATGATTACCTTTCTTACGTCACATGCAACACGCTTCCGCAACTAGGAGGGTGTGACAGATTGGTATCAGAGCTCCGATTGTAGTGAACCGGGGACAAACTTTTATAAAGTTTGGTCTACAATCACCAAGGGCTCTCACATGAAAACAAAGTTGATAACATTACAAAGATGGTTTCAAAAAGTATGACAAAATGACAAAAGGTTTTCATTGTGTCACTATAACATGAGGATCTATTACGCGGGCTCAATCATAAGTAACTGATATGGTTCAATACATGTTTAGTCTATAAGGAATAGACTTGAAAACACTAAGGCTTACATGTGAAACATGAGAACAAAAACAACATGAGATTTAGTGATTAATTATATATATAATATATTTATATATGTGTTGTATGGAATATTTGCCATGAATGAAAATACCTTCGACTATGAATTCTATTATTACACCTAACTCACTCGATGAGAATGACGACCTCGTGTCTATTACGAAGCTTTTGGCGGAAGTGGTCCCTAATCGAGACCCTAAAGCATTGATTCCATGGAAGATGGTTGCTTCCCTCGGGTAGTATATGTCTAGCTTCGGTTGTGACGACGAGGTGGAGGTGGCAGCCTTGAACAACAACTCTACTAGTGGGAAGAGGTCCTTGAGATTCATAAAGATCGTGATTGATTACATTCTTGTTAAGGCAAGGAAGATGAGGTATTCATCTTGAAGGTGCCCCTCCAGTGGTTATTATTACGAATTCTTTTTAGACAAACATTGTGCTCTTTCACGACTAATGACAAGGGGCACTGGCACGTGGACCAGCACGAAGGTCCCTTCTATGTTGAAGGTATGTAGACAATAGACTCCTCTCTCTGACTGACCGTCTGCTTTGAACGAGAGACACTGGGGTGACCATGCAAGACAATTTATTATTACGGGGGCCCACATAATAACAACTTGTAGTGCATGGGAATCCTGGTAGGCTCTGCGGGTCAAACCAAGAGATCACTATCCATTCGAAGTTCTTGAGTTGTTCAAATTTCTATCTAGTAGAACACTAACCGGAATGGTTACTATAACACTCTACGATACAGGAAGACTACACGTATTGTTTGCACTTAACATTCGATCTATAACACGAGTCGTCTGAGACTAGTCATCGAAAGCAAACAAAACTCGTTAGCCACTCATGGAGGATTTTTCCTCAACATTCTCGAAATTCTTGTACATGGGCTGGTTCTTTGGTATCTATGACACCTTACCTTATCTTAGTTATCGGAGATGATTACATTAAACTCTGTCGTTTGATATTTGTCTTATTCTAAGGGATACTATGGCATGAGCCAAGCTATAACCCCTTCATTGTATTATTCGACATCTATGGAAATTATAAAAATTTTGTCGAAGCTCGTGGAGCTCAAGGAGTATCAACGTATTCGTCACACGGGCTAGTGCGGCGAAGGATTTTTCCTACTTTGGGCGATTGAGATCCAGGAAGTATGGGATACACGTTGTAAAAATTGGAGACGACCGTTTGGTTTCTCCTCCTCAACGAATTACTTCTTTTCCCATTTAGGCACATGGCTAATACACTCAAGAGGTACTATGCATTTTGGAATGCATTTATTCATGAATATCATTGTTCAAACATACCGGAGCAACACTGTCTTGAGGTTTCCATGACCAATCACATTCTTAATTCTTAGGCGCATGATAGGCTATATCTGTCCAAATAAAAGCCTAGACCCAATGATACTATGTATCGAAAACAATGTGGCGTCGACAAGAAAATCTACGCCTAGAAGAGGGTCAGTTAATTAGCGCCCTACTATTAAAGTTGAACTAGAGGTCATATGGAACAACATGAGGTTGTCTAGTCGACACTAGTGATGGTACTGATGGTACCGGTAGTTCAAGTGGTTCAATTCCCGATGGGACGAGAATGAGTGGCAATGCTACACTTGGAGATGCAATCACACCAGATTTTAATCCTAAGGCTTTTTCGGATTATAAGCCGCTAGACCTCATTGATACGGAAGGTGCGGTGAGTTCTATCCGCTAGATAAAGACAAGGAAGTCAGTTAATCTTGCTAATAAATGTACTCCTAAGTAAACATTTTGGTAAACGAAAAGCCTTCTGTTGAATGAGGCGTTAACTTGGTGGAATCTCCAAGTGCAAACTATAGGGAGTAATACAATAAAGAGGTTATTGTGGGAAGAACTCAAGAATCTTAAGCGAGAAGAGTATTGCTCGCTAGTGGAAAAATTCCAAGTTTGGGAACCGAGCTTTAGAACTCGATCATGATTAGAGCTAATGTTGTTAGTTACCCCGACGCCTCTACAATCTGTCAAGGATTGATTGCATATTGGATAACACTCGAATCCAAACGCACTGAGCGCTACATTTGGGGTTTAGCCCTGAGATCCGAATCATGATCACATCATGTCACCCTACCTAGATTTATTTTCAAGTAACTCTCTCAGTTAGTCTCACCAAGGATGTGGTGAGGATGGGGGACTGCCCAAGGAGGGTGTTAATAGAAAGAGAAATCCCGTGACAAGCGAAGCGAAGGCGATTAGTGCCATAATCGATGCTCGCATTAAGAAGTATGCTAATAACTTGTCAAAATTCGGAATGAGATAGGTGAAACATTCATCATGAGGGCCCTTGCAAAAGTGACAAGAGTAGCAGTGTGGTGAGACTTGGCACAAAACAGAAACTAATGAGTTAGCTATATTTAAGAATGAACGAGGTGGTTTTTACTCTGGCAAGGAGGTCACTACGAGCATGGATGGTTAAGGATGAATCAAGCTAGTGAGTAAGCAAGTCTAGGAGTATGCTCTACTCTACAACCATCATGTATCAATTCTTTGGATACCAATGTCGGCTTAACTTAGTGTCTTTAGATACTAAGTATATACACGAATTAGAGTCATGTAGGTTAAACATGTCTTGCTCTATCAAGTTAGCTAATGAGGAATTAGCGAAGTCATGTGAAGTCATTAAGGGTCACCGATACGTTCCTATCAACCGACCTGTTGCATCCATGTTGTTTAACACCGGTGTCGGTATTAGCTTCATCCCCATAAAATTCAAAGTATGCTTGGCCTAGAGTCAATGAAGCTAGACGCCCCCTCATTCCATAGGATTGGCCAACGGTAGATTAGTTGAGTCAGGAGAAGACATTAAAGGATGCACACTCGAACTTAGAGCACAGAAATTTAACATTGACCATTTTACCCGTTCAATTGGGTTGTTACAACGTAGTTTTTTTTACATAGACTAGTTATCCGACAATCAAGCCAAAATTACATGTCAAGAGAAGAGCATTCGCATCCCCCTGGTCGATGGAGAACATTTGTTAGTTCACAGGGAGAAACAGGACATGCCTCTACGAATTATTAATTGCATGAAAGCTTGAAGGTGTCTGAGAAAAAGGATACATCGCGCTTCTTGCCCGTGTGGCTGACAAGAAGGTCGAGGAGCGCAAGGTGGAGGACATACCTGTGGTAAGGGGATACCTGAAGTCTTTTCAGAAGACTTGCTGGGACTGCCTCCACAACGACAAGTGGAATTCCGTATCGATCTAGTGCCAGGAGCTGCACCAGTGGCAAAAGCTCCGTATAGACTGGCGCCCCCAGAGATGCAGGAATTATCTACTTAGCTTCAGGAACTTCTTGACAAGGGTTTCATTAGACCGAGTTTCTCGCCTTGGGGAGCTCCGGTGTTATTTGTCAAGAAGAAGGATGGAACCTTTCGGAGGTGCATAGATTACAGAGAACTAAACAAGCTAACTATCAAGAATCGGTATCCTTTACTGAGGATCGACGACTTGTTTGATCAATTACAAGGTTCCAACTTTTATTCCAAGATTGATCTAAGATCCGGATATCATCAGCTGCGGATTTAAGAGGAAAGCATTAGTAAGACAGCGTTTAGGACTTGCTATGGACATTACGAGTTCCTTGTTGTGCCTTTCAGCTTAACAAACGCTCTCGTTGTATTCATGGACTTGATGAATCAGGTATGTAGACCATACCTCGACAAGTTTATGATCGTATTCATTGATGACATTTTAATATACTCACGAACAGAGGCGGAACATGAACAACATTGAGAACTATTCTGGAGCTACTTAAGAAAGAACAATTGTATGCCAAATTCTCAAAATGCAAGTTTTGGATTCGCGAGGTCCAATTTCTCGGTCACGTGGTGAACGAGAACGAAATACATGTTGACCCAGTTAAGATAGAAGCCATAAAGAACTGGAACGCCCCAAAGACCTCAATGGAAGTAAGACAATTTCTGGGCTTAATGGGATACTATCGTAGACACTGAGAATTTTTCTAAAATTTCTCAACCGCTAACCTCGCTCCCGCAAAAGGATAAAAGTTTGACTGGGGTGAAAAAAAACAAGAAATGGCATTTCAACTACTCAAAGATAAATTATGCCAAGGGCCAATCTTATCACTTCCAGACAGTACTGATGACTTTGTGGTGTATTGTGATGCATCGCATCAAGACTTGGGTTGCATGTTAATGCAACGTGAAAAAGTCATCGCGTACGTGTCACGACAGTTAAAAGTTCACGAAAAGAACTTTATCACTCATGACCTAGAGCTAGGCTCAGTGGTACTTGCTTTAAAAATATGGTGTCATTATCCCTATGGTACAAAGTGCACTATATTTGCCGATCACAAGAGTCTGCAACATATATTCAATCAAAAGGAATTAAACGTGCGCCAACATCGTTAGGTGAAGTTTTTGAGTGACTATGACTGTGAAATCAAGTACCATCCAGGCAAAGCAAACATTGTAGCTGATGTTATGAGCTAGAAGAGCATGTTAAAACATTAAGAGTACGAGCTTTCGAGTTGACAATTCAAAGGAGCTTTACCACTCGAGTGCGCGATGCATAACGGGAAGCCCTAAAGCCAGGAAATATACGAGCAAAATACTTGCGAGGAGCAAGGAAACTAATGGAAACAAACAAAGATGACTCTTTATATTTCAGGGGAAAGATCTGGATTCCCTATTTTGGTGGCTTACGAGACTTTAGTGCTGGATGAAGCACACAAGTCCAGATATTCAATACACCCAGGATCTGATAAGATGTATCAGGATTTAAAAGAATACTATTGGTGGCCTAAACTCAAGAAAGATATTGCGACCTACGTTGGGAATTGCCTAACTTGTGCAAAGGTCAAGGCCGAATATCAAAAGCCATCTAGGTTACAACAACCCGAGATTCCTGTTTGGAAATGGGAACATATATCAATGGACTTCATTACAGGACTCCCACGGACCTCTCGAGGTCATGACATGATATGGGTTATCGTTGATCGATTAACCAAGTCGGCTCACTTCTTACCTATTCGTGAAAAAGACAGTACCGCGAAGTTAGCTGAAATCTACCTCAACGAGATTGTGGCACGTCATGGAGTGCCTATTTCGATAATCTCAGGTTGCGATGGTCGCTTTGTGTCAAGAATATGGCAATCATTTCAAGAATCGCTTGGATCTCGTTTGGATCTAAGTACAACATTTTATTCGCAAACCGATGGCCAAAGCGAACGAACCATCCAAACATTGGAAGACATGCTCCGTGCATGTGTGATGGATTTAGGCGGAAACTGGGATACTCATTTACCTCTGGTAGAGTTCTCGTATAATAACAGTTATCACACAAGCATCAAAGCCGCCCCATACGAAGCACTATACGGACGGAAGTGCCAATCACCACTGTGTTGGGCAGAAGTCGGTGACAAACAACTCATTGGCCCTAAACTAGTCCAAGAGACTGATGACAAGATAGCAAAGATACGAGACCGTATCAAGGCGGCTCGTGATAGACAAGAGCTACGCGGACAAAAGACGTAAACCACTATCCTTCGAGGTTGGAGACAAAGTCTTACTAAAAGTCTCGCCTTGGAAAGGCGTAGCTAGATTCGGGAAACGCGGAAAACTAAACCCGAGATACATTGGGCCATTTGAGATTCTAGAAAAGATCGGTACTGTCGCGTACAAGTTGAAACTGCCAGAAGAACTCGGTAACGTACACGACACATTTCATGTGTCGAATCTCAAGGAAAGTCCGACGGTTGAGACTGTATCATCCCAGCGGATGAAAATCATGTAGACGACACGCTCCAGTTTACCGAAGAACCCATCGAGGTTATGGACAAGAAAGTCCACAAGACAAGGAGAAGTCGTATCGAACTAGTCAAGGTCCGTTGGAATTCACGTCACGGACCCGAGTACACATAGGAACGTGAAGATCTGATTAAGGCTAAATATCCCCTCCTGTTCGAGAAGACTTGGGCAAAGGATGGCTCAACTTGAATTTCGGGACGAAATTCTTTTTAACAGGGGGAGAATGTGACAACTGGCAAATAACCGGCAGTTCCGTACAATCTAATCACTATGTTTATTTACATAATCTCATGCACTTAGCGTAATTTAATTACGTAACTGTGTCGTATACTGGATAACAGTGTTAGGACAAGAAAACAAAGCTAAAACATATGTTGGTTTTCATCGTAAATGCGAAACCAAACAAACAATGTCCTAAAAGTGTTAGTAGGAAGTGTTGCGTGCACTATTCACGGTTACACTATTCATGCCAGCAAAACCGTGGAACAGAACGAAATACTGGAAAACGACACACGGATAACATAACCGAGTCCATTTTTTATAAGAAAACAATAAGACTAAAACATATCTTGCAAAGATACAAGACTTTCCGGTACGACGCCCAAATTGCTAAAATGTCCGTTTCGACCAAAAATATGACATTTTAACTCGTCCGATACCATGATTTAGCATTTCCGTAACTCCATGATTATGACAAATGATATCAAGCATATGAAAACAATATAAGTATGATAACGTGGTGTCTAAAATCATAAGCTTCCGATATTGCATCGCTATACATTAAACTAGTTCGTTAGCGAACCGACTAACTAGCAAGCGAGATTTTTGCCACTATAACAACCAAATAAAAATTCTAGTGAACTAGTTAAGCCAAATTTGGAACTCGGAATTTCTTCATACATCACTTAGACGTGAAATTACAACTTGCGACAAAGTTTCGTCGGTACAACGCAAAAGTGTCGTAAACTAGCTGACAACCAAACGGAAGACATCTAAGGCATCAAAATACAATTTCTAATAGTTTAGTGAGCTAGTTAATGTTGATTAACATTCCGAATCCCTAATTACCCCTTAATAGTGCAATTAACCCCTAATCACCATACTTTGATTAATCACCAAAATATCTAGATTTTTAAGACTTTTTATAAAAAAAAGTTACATATTACCCCCCCCCCCTTCCATGTATTTTGGTCAAAGTGGGTCCCCCCACTAAATAATTGTGTTGAAAATGTAAAGATTATATGTATGGTGTAAAGTATGGAAAGCATGGTCTTTAAAGTTATAATAATTCTAACACCATTAATTCTTATCAATATCACAACAATTTTCAAAACACAAAACACCTCTTGAAGCCTTCTTATTCTCGGCCAAGAAGAACCCAAATTAAACCCACCATAAATCACCATTAAATCCCATAAATTACTCACTTTCAAGGAACTTTATTGTCATTAAAGCATGGGTTAAGCATGGAGGATCATTAGGAGCTTGGTTGGAGCTTAAATCTCTTCTTAATCTTGTCATTTGGCTAGTGCAAAGTTGTAAGCTCTAAAACCATCATATTTAAGCTTCTTATTTCTAGTATGTACTAGATGTACAAGTTGATCATCTTAAAAATCAAGAAAAACATAACTACAAACCCTAATCCTAAACTTAATAATCTACTAATCATGATTGTTTATATGATTGTTTGTGTAGATTAGTGTAGTTAGTTGATGTAATCTTGATGATTGTGTTACTTTTGTTGAGATTAGTGATTTAAAGTTTATATTTATGATCATCTTGTGATTAGTTTCATGTAGTATTTTAGATTAGTGTTAATCTAGTCATGTTAAACTTAAAAATGTGATTTGAACATATAAATGTATAAATCACACAAGATCATCAACTTCAAATATTATGAGCATGTGTATGTAAACATGATTAAGTAAATTTTAAACCAAGAATAATCATGTGACAAGATCTTAAAAAGACTAATAAACTTGATTTTTACATAAAGCAAGCTTATGGAAATTTTTATTTTACAAAGTGAAGCATAAAAGGTCTTGAGAATTTTTACAAAAATATGGGAATTTTTAAGAATGAAAAATAGTAAGAATCAAGTTTATATAAAGATGAACTTGAAAAATGGTTGTTTTAAGGTATTGGATAGATTTGTGCAAATAATATGCTCATAAGAATTTGAAGGTAAAATTATGTGATTGGTGCTTGAAAAATGATTTTTGGAAAGCTAGATGAATTAATGATGATTTGAAAATTGATTTGATGATTTAAACGCGTTTTGAAAACGTGGGAAACGTCATAGTTTAGGGGAAAATATGGCAAATTTTTCTAAAAATCTAATCGCGATTAAAAATGGGGTTAAAGGGGGGTTAACAAAGTTAAACGTGATTAGTGGTCTTAAACATCATTATGGAAGCTTTGATGAAAATGGTTAAGTCCTGAATATTCAAGAGTTCTTATGAACTTGAATATATATTTTCACAAAAATAAATGGGTGAAAATAAAAACCATATCTAATAATAATTTTTGACAAAATTTATATATTTTGGAAACTCATCAAGTATATGTATTTTGTGCTATGTGTATGTACTTAGATACCTTTAGGGTGATCAAAATAATACACTCATAATTACAAGAAATACTTATATATGATAAGTATAAAAAGACATCAAAAATACATATACATGTTCCTACATGTTCCAATGAAATGCTATTAAACGGATGAATAAACGAAATGGTCGAAACAGTAATACATAACACTTGGGGACAACAAATTGAGTGTATCGACATCGAGAACAAGTTACTACAAATCGAGTCTAAAATAACATACTTTAGACATTAAAACGAGCACATATCTAAACGATCGATAACAAGTATCCGGAAAGTCGAAAACTATACAAATTACCAAGTATTTTCATAGGAAAAATGAACTTATTTAAAGTTTACTACTTGGTAACATTTTGGTAAAAATTGCAAGATCATGTTTATGGACTCATAAAGTTAGAATTGGGCTTATCAAAGCTAGTAATGGGCTAGGTCCAAATTCCTTAATACATGGGCTAGGGCCCAATGTCAATATAACATGGGCTCGGCCCAATAACAATAAAACATGGGTTAGGCCCAATGACAGTAAAACTAGGGCTAGGCCCAATGACATTAAAAACGTGGGTTAAGCCCAATGACATAGGTTCGAAGCCGTTCACATATAATTCAATACGTGTAGAATACATGTATATGCATAACAATCGAGCGAGGAAACTATCAACGCTCTAAAATACAAAGTTGTTCCAAATATGACAAACGAGAACATAATAAAGAATTCAAGATGAACAACTTGTACGAGGTTCGAAAGACCTAGTGTCTAACGAGATTAGTACACATGTAGGTTATTGACACGTACGGACGCTCACTTCGATATCATAGTACACGGAACGCAAATTTGTGAGTTCATGTCCCTCCTTTCACTGATTTCAATGTTTTGTTTTCAAAAACATCGAGGGGAAATACATGCTAAAACTATTGGTATGTTAGTTACGGAGTAGTAGATAACATGATCTATGTGCATAAGTAGGATGATAACATTAGTAACCATTAATCACTTAGTGACCAAGGTGCAAAAGGTGTAGATCTATTGGGCTTGAGGCACGCCCCACTCCTAGTTGTTAACCGTGGAGTGCTTTTGTGATCCCAAATGATAACAAAGTGATCTCGGTTTGGTTATTTACTTATGGTACATTATGTCAGGGGCTCGCTACCCACTGATAGATCCTTAACAGACTCCATGAATGAATCAGAACATACCATGATTACAAGATTTCATTTTCATGAATACTACGATTACATGATTTCATTTTCATGAATACTACGCTTACAAGATTTCATTTTCATGAATACCACGATACCAAGATTTCATTTTCATGAATACTACGATTACAAGATTTCATTTTCATGAATACTACGATTACAAGATTTCGTTTTCATGAATACTACGATTACAAGATCTCATTTTCATGAATACTATGATTACAAGATTTCATTTTCATGAATACTACGATTACATATGACAACAAAAACTGCATGAACTCGCTCAACTATTGTTGACTTTTTAAAACTACATGTATTTCAGGAAACAAGTCTTGAGCCGGTGATACATGATTGGATGCAATGATTACCTTTCTTACGTCACATGCAACACGCTTCCGCAACTAGGAGGGTGTGACATCCGTCTCGGCGTCACTACCGAAGTCATGCATCTCCGCATCCATGGGAAAAGCAACCATCTTCTACGGAATCGAGCTTAAGGTCTCACTTAGGAACCACATCCAACATAAACTCCGCAATAGACGCGAGGTCTATATTCTCATCATGCGAATCAAGAATAACAATAGAATTCGAAGTCAAAGGTAATTCGTTCTTGGAAAAATATTCCGTACTAAACATACATAAAGAAATTATATATATATATATATGTATGTATATATAGGGTTAGGATCACGTGAGAAGCACTTGGCTAATTGAGAAATTTGAGAAGCATTCTGGACCACACTGTTTTCTCTAAGCTTTTCGTAATATACACACATGTATAGTTTACAATTGACTATATACATATGTGTATAATTCAAGATTTGACAATATATATATATATATGTATATAGTCAATTTCAAACTATACATATGTGTATATTACGAGAAGCTTAGGAAAATGTGTGGTTCATAATGCTTCTCAAGTTTCTCAAATATGGTGGACTTCTCTTATGATCCCTACCCTATATATAATCACCTAAAATCCCATCTAACCAGGATTTCTATCTTGTATAGCTGAACTTCTAAACTGTTTATAACACGCAGACTGATAATGTAATGTGCCTACAACAAATAGTATGTTAATGTAATGTGTCTAACACATAATTTGTTAATGTAATGTGTCTATTTCTCATAGACTTCACCCATGAAAATGTCATTGCTTGTTGTTTCAAAATGAGTTTGTGTAGGGGACCTTGTTTTAGTGTATGCGATGAAAACTCTTTGTTTTTGTAAACCGTTTTCATGAGAGGATCCTAGTGATTGTAGACTAGACTCGAGAAGAAATCCTGGTTCACTATAATCAAAGCTCTGATACCAATCTGTCACACCCCGCTCATAGGCGGAAGCGCAAGGTGTGAACTTGATTAGTTTTTATTGCATACGATGTTAATCCATTCCAAGATAATAAAAGTTTACAAGTCACAAAGTTTTTCTCAAAAGACCTCACAAGTTATATTGTTTACAAAATACTTGTTTTAACAGATCGAGGTTTTGCATTCCATCTTTCGCACAAGGGCGGGAGATGTGAACCAAATCCTCCAAAAGTATGACATCGCTTTCTTGACATGCTCGTTCTTGTTTCATGAAATGTAAGGATCCACTTTGTACTTGTGTATTTATACGTCTACATATACCATGTATACTTCACTTGTATATTTTATTGTAGGTATTTATGTGTATTTATACATATATGTGTAGATATACCTTTCTTGTAATCTTGCAATTTCACTAAGTGTTTTAGTGTACGTATGAGTATATTTATATACTTATGTATTTCACTTAGTGATTATTTTTATTATACTTTCCTGAATTTAAGAGTGTTGAAAATATATATTTCCATGTGTCTAAAAATATATTATTTTTAGAGTTCGTCGTCGTAGTCATTAATATATTTTTTCGTGACGAAAATGCCCAAGTGCCGTCGGTAAGATGTATAAGCTCCTCATCGTGATATATGGCAATCGTTGTCGGTGATGATATATTTAGTTGATTACCGAACTTCTATTATATAGTCGGTGTCGATTTAGGATATATATAAATATACACACACACACACTTATATTATATCCCTAATATTGTTCGGACAATGGACGAAATCGGACTTTAGGGATATAATATAAGCGTATAAATAAATAAATAAATATATATATATATATATATATATATATATATATATATAGGATAAGTATTATTATAGAACACTAATTATTGCGAGAACAAAAGGAACAACTCTAAATCACTAAATTTTGGGATTTAAGTTTCATATTTTTTAAATTTTATGTTTCTTACATTCATACGTGTATTATATATACATAAAAAATCATATATTTTTCCTTACACATAGTCTACATACATGTAGATAATTTAGCTTACACATAACCTACATGTATATAGGTTATTTAAAAACTGAAGATTTTTCATATTTTGTTTTAAATTCTAGTTTGAAAAACAATAAATCTTACATTTATAACATTTTCATTTATTTTTTAGGTTTTTAGGATTGAAAAAATTGGTGATTCATTTAGTTATGCGTGTTCTCGCAATATTTAGTGTTCTACATAGAACCTTCCCATATATATATATATATATATAGGGTCGGGATTAAAAGAAAACGGTAGAAAGTGTGAGAACGGTGAGAACGCTTATGGATCGTCCGATTAAAACAATCTATGGACTAGATTGATGCGGTGGCGTTTTCGTAAGTAACATCAATTTTATTACGTGGACGCGCCTCATTAAGGGTAATACACTTCTATACCAAAACACCATACTAATGAATAAAACGCCATTACGGACCAAAACACATCCCTATATAAACAAAAAATCCCAGATATAAAAACACACCCCTCAGAACCTGAAACACCATATTTTCTACTATATACCATTCATCTTACAAACGCCAAAATCCCCAAAACATCAAACACACCTACTCAAAAAACGCCATTTTTTCTACTATATACCATTCATTTTAGAAAACGCCAAAATACTCAAACATCAAAGATTCCAAAAAATTGACGGTTCTTTCAGATACACTATATCCTCAGTAAAACGCCAAAAATGGCAAATATCGTTTCTTGTATATTCAAATATTGTTCTACGCCAAAGTTTCGGAGAATGTATTCTTTCCTGAGGTGCTGTGACTCAAACAACATTTTGCTGCATGAGATGGACAAATCATAAACAAAAAGATGCTGGTGTCAGACTTATGTCATTTTTTGTGTTTTGTTATTGATGAATATTATAATGGCATGAAAAGATGAATGACACAGATGAGTTGTTTGAAGATACATATTCAAAGAAAAAACTTATGTCATTTTGTCTTTCCAAACGGCCACAAAAACATAAGCATGACTAAGCCAAACCGCTAGCGAACATGATTTAAAGAAGAAAGAGACTGATGACAGTGAAGATTTGGAAGATGAATTGTTTCTATTTTTATTTTTTTAATTTTCTTTTTCTGTTGTTTGTTATGTATTTTTCAACTTAGAATAAAAAAAATACATTATATTAATAAAACGTCAAACAGTCATAATGCATGTGAAACGCCATAATGTAGTAAAAACGCCAAAAACTCCCAAACTATAATGAAAGTAGTTTGCAGAAGTATTAATAAAAGCTAAAAATGAAAAAAAAAACGCCAAAAACTACTTAAAGCCATTAAAAACGACAAACTTGGGAGATGGAAAGTATATGACCCTAAAAACTCATAAAAAGCTGAACAAAAAACAGTAAAAATACATAGTAACTGAAAAGACGACTACTTTATTAATATCATTTATTATAAATAAAATCCCGCCTAAACTACGCGCCAAAAACATCCTATAAGAGAGACATCTCTGCACAATCAACTGATCACAAACCAAAAACAAACGTCATATTTCCTAGAAACCATTCACTTTAAAAAGCCAAAAATAATAGTTAAAAAAGCCACAGATGCAGAACCTCGATTCTTCTATATTGAGTATTGATCTGAATGAAGTTTCACTGAATGGATTCTTCTCTGAGTTGGGTATCTTTATAATCTTTTGTTGAATGAGATGGACAAATATTCAAGAAAAAGAGACTGATGACACTGATATGACATCATGTCACTTTGTTCTTAAAGGATATATTGATGGCATGAAGGGATCAATACATTAAAGCAGGTGTTGGTCTTCAACATGTCATCAAACAAGTATATATCCACCCACAATAAAGGATGCCACAAAAAATAAGCATCTTCTAAAGACGGGCGTTATGTAGGAAAATAAGGATCTACATAAGGTATTCAAAAACAGGTTCAAAACGCCAAAAATGTTAAAGTAGAAGAGGCTAATGACAGTGAAGATTTGGATGAGAAATTAGATTATAATTTTTAATTTTTTTTCATTTTCTATTCTTTGTTATCTAATTCTCTGTTGTTTATTATCTAATTCTCTACTAATTTAAAAAAATTGAGTATAAAACGCCAAAAACTACAAACACCAAAACGCCTGATAGTGTGAAAAACTGTGAGAAAGAATGCTAGCAAAGCACGGTGTTGCTATATAAAACGCCAAAAAATGCAAACAAAGTATTACTGGAAAAATCAACACTAATTGACAGATAAAAATTGAAAGAAAAACAGTAATTGCTAAAACAATAAAATGAAGAGACGGTATCATTATTGCCAAACATTTATTATATTAAAAGCCACTACATGAAAATTTGAATTTAGTTATCTTTTCAAAACGCCATAATTGCCTGTCACATTGTAGGCCTGTATCCTACATGGCACAACACTTGATATAATAAAATCAAGAAAATTACTGATGTTTTTTTACATTAAAGGCCTGCATCCTGATCTAAAAAACAATAAAAACGCCAAAACAATACTTAAAACGCCAAAATATTTACTATGATCCTGATCTAAAAACAATTAAAACGCCGCGTATTTATTAAACGCCAAAAAATGGAAAGATGAAGTGAAAGGCATTTAAAAAAATATGAAAGAACAAAAAAGCCCATCCGCCC
Source organism: Helianthus annuus (assembly GCF_002127325.2). Taxonomy (NCBI): domain Eukaryota; kingdom Viridiplantae; phylum Streptophyta; class Magnoliopsida; order Asterales; family Asteraceae; genus Helianthus; species Helianthus annuus. The sequence goes on from NC_035448.2 coordinate 84,983,913, forward strand.
TTCTCTAAGCGGCATGACACGTGTTGGGCCAGGAAGCGTTCTCACCGTTCTCACACTTTTGAGCGTTTTCTCCTGATCCCGTTTCTCTCTCTCTCTCTCTCTCTCTATATATATATATATTAAAATTAAAATTAGAAGCTAATGAATACTAATTTTAATATTATAATAATATATTTTTTAATACTTTTATTATTTTAATATTATAATAATAGTTATTTTCTTTATTTTTTAACTTTAATCGTTTTTTTAATATCACCGGTTGGGATAAGCTTGGTGTCAACGGTATCGAGTCAGTACTGATATCGAAAATACCGGTACGGTCCTGTTCGGTATCGATACATGAAGGTAAAAACCGGCACTAGTACAAAAAAGGCCAAAAGTTGGTGCCGAATTGATATTGGAAGTCTTTTGGTTCGGGAAATTTAGTGCTGCTACCCGGTACCATTTGCTCATCCCTGATCACGGATACCGTACGAACAACAACGGTATCGTACAACTTTTTTTTGTTGATTATCTTCAACTTTTAGTTTTTTTTCTTTTTTTAGATTCAGGGGTAGGGATGAGCTTGGTGACAACCGATACAGAATCGGTACTGATACCGAAAATACCGGTTACGGTACCGGTATATGAAGGTAAAAAACGGTATTTAACCGGTACCAGGAACGCTAAAAGTTGGTACCGAATTGGTACTTAGAATCTTTCGGTTCGGCAAATTCGGTACTGGTACCCAGAACCATTTGCTCTTATCTGACCACGTCTTTCATACGAACAATATCGTTACCATACAATTTTTTTGGTTGATTTTATTTCGGTTATCTTTTAGTGTTTTTTTCTCCATTTTCTTTTTATTCTTGTCAGCAGTTCCGTTCATAACACACCCATAGTAATTTCAAAACACATATAAACACAGACTAAATAACAAAAGAAATTTGTCGCAACGCGGCAAGCTTCTTTAAACCTACTTTATTCAAATAATGATTACGAATAGGAACTATTTTAGCCACTTAAAGTTTGTCGATCCCGCGTTATCATACAAAGTTGGTTCTTTTAAAGAGACACGTGGAAGTAAAACGATTGACTGTTTCATGGATTTGTGCCATCTCATTTGAAGAGTAATCATATCATTGTTTGTTCTATTATACTTGTCTGGGTTAACTTATGATCGGCGGTGGAGGGAACATTTAGTTGACGGTGATGGTGGTGGTGGTGGCAAAAGCTCCCACTAAAGCACTTAAAACCTTCTATCATTCATTTTTATTGATACAAGTGTATAAACCCCATAATTACTTGTCACTGTCTTCACGAAGATGCAAAGTTTTTCTTTCACCAACTTGGTGATAAAAAAACTCAACCAAAACCCATCAATCAATCAATGTATACCGTATTTACAATACAATTATTAGTTAAGAGTGATGATGACGTAACTAGAGTGGGTCACCAGGACGATGTACCTCATCATGTCATTTTCCAATTCAGTAGTTACATATTCTAAGTTCTAGAGCATAATTTTATTAAAAAATTAAACAAATTTTCGGGACCCTGGAGGGCTTGGGCCCTGAGCCGTCTCCAACCCTGCACCCCTCCAGGCCGGCCCTAAGTGGATGGGAGGATCTTAGTTAGGGTAAGGGTGAAACGAAGTGTACATACATAGATTGGCTAAGTTCATGAGCACATTATTTATGTAACTAAAACATTTATATCTTCTATAACAAATGTATATTACATAATTAAAAATAATGACGTATATAACTATAATAAATATAAGAGTTAATTGCCAAAATTGCCCCTGAGGTTTGGGCATATTTGCCATTTTCGTTCAAAATGACACTTTTGTACCATTTTGCCCCCCACGTTTGTAATTTTTTGCCATTTTCATCCAAACCACTAACTTATTTTATTTTTTCTGTTAAGTTGAATGATATTTGAATGAAACTGGCAAATATAAACCAAAATAATACTCATGTGGCAATGTGACCAACTAGTGGGTGGTTGGGCTTGATAACCTTGCTGAGAGTCTCCGCCACCCATTGGATTTCTTGCAAGATTCTACACGATAGTTATAATTTTAACTGCTAATCATCTTTCAATAAACCAGGAACTAGTATCCCTCACATGCATAGATGTACTTACGACATATCTCGCTAATTACTTCATTAACCATTTGTTTTGCAGCCTCAATCTGATCACTTGTTCCATCTATTTGTACGGTCCTCTCAGTTGATGTATCGCAAGGGGGCAGGTGTAGCGGTATCTCCTGGATTATAATTTATAAACATTTTACTTACAAAATGTTTGGATAGATAATTGACTTTTAAACAACACGAACAATAATAAACTATATTAACCTGAATACGCGCTCCTATAGTGGCTTGCATACTTTTTATAGTCTCACCCCCTTTACCGATAACAAGACCAACCTGTAAGCATATTACATAATGTCATATACAGAACCGAATGTCAATTGCAACAAAAGAACCAAAACTGAAATTAAAGTTGAATATAGATTACCTTCTTGTTTGGAATTTTCATCACAAACTGTTCACCCCCACCTGACTGACCACTCACCCTTCTAGAAACCGTGCCAGAACCCCCGGACTCGGCCTGTTTTACAAAACATGTAAAATTAGACACATCTAAATGCTTGTATAACAGTAAATGGATAAATACAAAGTAACACCATAGGCAGATAACACAAAATACTAGAGTTTATAATAAGACAATTAATATATACCTCAGCAGGAACATCCTTAATCAACTTAACAGAAAAAACAAACTAAGTTAGTGGTTTGGATGAAAATGACAAAAAGTTAGAAACGTGGGGGGCAAAATGGTACAAAAGTGTCATTTTGGACGAAAATGGCAAATGTGCCCAAACATCAGGGACGATTTTGGCAATTAACTCTAAATATAAATAAAGAATTTGATATATATACAAAATTAGAACTATAAAGTTATGCGTATGTATATAATCATATGTATATGAATGCATCAATTAACAAACGAACCGATCTTGAGCCAAACTCGGTCTCAAACAATTTTTAATGAGGCAAGCTCAAACTTGATCTACGTTAAGTTAAACAAGCCGAACTCGCGTTTAGGCAAGCTCAAACTCGATTGGGCTTGTTTACATCCTACACATCGGTAGACAACTTTTAACATTAGATCCAGTATAATTAGTTTCTTATACTTCATGTAGGAATCCGTTCGTATAAAAATAAATAAAATTCTTTTATTAACTTGAATTACAAGAACTAATAAAATACAGGAGAACAAATTTGGTGTCTCCCAGGAGAACACGTTTGTTTCCAGGATACAACAGCCACAAGCAGTTGCACTGCCGGTCTTGACTCCAACCCGAAGGTGTACCTCGAACGCTTGAAGAAGATGAAGATTTCAGAGAGAAGATTGCAATTTGCTGTTAGTTTTCGGTCTGTTTGATCTGTCATAGGAACCTCCTATTTATACTGCAATCTGAAGTCGAAACTGAAAAAGAATTAAGTGGGAGAATTAAATTGCATTAAACGTCTTCAATGCATTTTAATTCGTCATTTAATTCTCCGTCAAACGCATTAACTACGTCAGTTTCGAATGCTGAATCGTAACTACACAGCTTTAACTGCTGCTGAAAGCATCTGCGCGCGCGCGCGCAAGACACACTGGTGCGCGCGTGCAGGTCTGCATGCTTCATGCGCGGTGCGTCCTTTTGGCTCACTGCCATGCGCGCGTGCGCCTCAGTCCCATGCGCACCTGCGCCACGTCACTTGTAAGCCTCTACGAGCACGCCACATAGTCGCGATGTTTTGGCTCACTTTGGTGCGCCGCGCACGTCACCTCAGTGCCCATTCTCCATGCGCAACCGCGCGCCTCCATGCCATGTGTACTCGCGCGCGTATGCGCATGACTGTCACGTCATGCGCCACTGCATGCCACATCAGCAACCACTTGGTCCTTGCAACCCTTGTGCTCCACCACGCGCACGCGGTCAAAAATACAAAGGCTGCTCTCAAGCGGCTCGCGGCAATGCGAAGTGCAAAGTGCGCCATCAAAGCGCCTCATCGACCACGCCATGCGCGCGCGCGTGTGCGAGTGCGAGTGCGAGTTAGGGTGCTCCGCACCCTTCGCGAGTACACTAGTGTGTGCTTCCATGAAACAATAAGGATGGAGAGTTCCCACTTAAATACCCCTTTAACTTTCCCACTTTTTCCAGCATTTAAGTTTCAAACACCAAACTTTGAGCATCGATATCTCATTCATCTTAGCTCCGCTTTGGATGTGGTTTAGTTCGTTGCGAAGCTCTTTCGACATAGAACACAAACCCAAAAATAAATATATAAAACCCGCTCATTTTATTATATTTATTTCTAGTCCAAAATAGGAAAAAACATTTTCCTATATTTGTGAAAAATGCTATTTTCACAAAATTTCCAACAATCCCCCACATGAATAGAAATTGATCTATCAAGTTTCAACGATACACTTTCAACAGTTGAGTATTGCAAGATAGGTAGGTGTAACCTTTGAACCTACTTTTGTGAAGAATACTAAGCCTCCTAGGGTCTTGTAGACGCGGTGTCTTTGAACAATCGCCCATTTGTGTAGGCGACAATATACATTCACACAATACTCTCCCTAGTCGAGTCAAGTCCTCATGGTTGTGTCCGTTTATGGTCATGGAACATGTTCCTGGTTCTGCGAGAGCTCTAGGATTTGTGCCTCCCCACAAATCCATTCGAAGCGACCCCACTTCTCTCTAACATAGGTGATTCCCCTGAATCATTAAAAGCATCATGGTTAATCTTGGATTTCCTCAAAATCCTTAACCTCAACATGCTTAACCTTTCATTCACGTCACTGATTGGAATGGACTAGGAAGTTTACAACTCCCTTTATTAATTTTGGGGCACCCCCCACAGTGACTCCCTTTGAGTTTATGATTAAGTTTGCCTATTGAACCTAGATCTTGGGATCTCCAGTCAACTAGGTTAGGTTTCCCTCATATTCCCTTCATCTATGGGCTTTAGTCCCATTCCTCTTGACAACCTATACACCTTATCTGTGCTTAAGCCTTTTGTTAACGGGTCCGCAATGTTCTCCTTTGACCTCACATAGTCAACTGAGATAACACCCGTTGAGATAAGTTGTCGTATCATGTTGTGTCTACGTCGAATGTGCCTTGATCTGCCATTGTACATCGCGTTTTGTGCTCTAACAAGCGCTGATTGATTGTCACAATGTATGCAAATCGTCGTCAACGGCTTTGGCCAGCTTGGAATATCTTCCAGAAATTGACGTAGCCACTCAGCCTCTTCCCCGCTTTTATCTAAAGCGACGAATTCGGATTCCATCGTGGATCTAGCTATAACCGTTTGCTTGGAAGACTTCCAAGCTATAGTTGCGCCAGCAAGTGTAAACACGTAACCACTTGTGGATCTGTGATCCTTTATATCCGATATCCAATTTGAGTCAGTGTATCCTTCGATCACTGCTTGATCACGGGTATAATGTAGTCCATAGTCTCTTGTGTATCTTATGTATCTAAGCACCCTTGTGATAGCTTTCCGATGATCCTCACTCAGATTACTGGTGTATCTACTTAGCCTGCTCACAGCATATGATAAGTCGGGTCTAGTACATGTCATTAGATACATGAGACTACCAATGATCCTTGAGTATTCTAACTGAGAAACACTCCCGCCTCTATTCTTCCTTAGGCGTTGGGTATTATCAATTGGAGTGCGAGCTATACTCGTATCGTCCGAATTGAATTTCCCAAGGATCTTGTCCACGTAGTGAGATTGACTCAACACAAGACCATTTTGGGTTCTAGTGATTTTTACTCCAAGAATCACATCCGCGAGACCCATGTCTTTCATGTCAAACCTCGCTTTCAACATGTCTTTTGTTGAGTTGATCATGTTATCATCACTCCCAATGATAAGCATATCATCTACATAAAGACATAAAATCACATAACCTCTTGGTGTGTCTTTAAAATAAACACACTTGCCGCACTCATTTATTTTGAAACCATTGTCAATCATGACATGATCAAACTTTTGGTGCCGTTGTTTTGGAGCTTCCTTCAAGCCATACAAAGACTTGACCAATTTACATACTTTGCCCGCGTTACCTGGGGCGGAAAAACCCTCGGGTTGTTCCATGTAAATTTCTTCTTCTAAATCGCCATTTAGAAATGCTGTGACAACCCTAAAAAATTTCATGTAAGCGTACAATTTATTTATGTTAATTAAAGTGCTTGATGACTGTGTGGAATTACTTAACTGCTTTCTGGTTACTGCGTCATACCTACATGTGCTTGTTAACATACTAGTATTGTGCAGAAAATTGATTAAATGGTCCTGAATATTGTCCTAAGTGTTAGGAATTAAAAGTGTTACAAAAATATATATAAAAGACATTTTACGGATTAATTAAGCACTTTAACGGAACAGTATCAAACCAAACAACCGGACACTGCCCGGAACACAAAAATATTGTTAAACACATTATTTCATTTTTACTGAGCTAGTTATGGTCCCCGAACACCCTAAAACACTATATATTACTTAACACTCTTAAGACACTAACTAAACTTTTGATTTCAAACTAAATCACTAACAATCTAGTTGGAACTCAACAAACCAACCCCCCCCCGATAACTGGTTGTGAAGTGGGACCCCACTTCATGATTTTCTTGATTAGTTTAATGGGCATGTAGAGTACTTAAGGGACACTTAATCTAATGGGTAATAACATGTTGGAAGACTTGCTATTTAACCCCTAGTCCACCATCATTTTCATCTTCACAACCCAACAACAAACTCTCCTCTCTTCTCCCTCTTTGGTCACGACCGAACACCACACCACCACCATCATCATCAATCAAGCTTCTTCATCCATTTCACTAGTATACAAAGGTGTTAAAGTGCATACAACGAAGCTCGGTGTGTTCGGAAGTTGAAGGACCTCTCTTATCTTCTTTTATCCACCACATTTCTCCACTTGAACTCCCCTAACCTTGAGCTAGTGGTAAGAACTTAGATCCTTTCATTTTTCATCTTATTTAAGTGGTTAATGATGTGTCATGATAAAAAATATTAAGAAGACTAGTGAATCTTATGAAGAAGACATGAACATAAAACTTGCTAGATGAAGATATCATGATAAATACAAGTTGATATGCATGTTGATCATTGTTTGTTGGTAGAAATGATGTGAATCATCATGTAGTCTTGCTAGATCATGATTAAAAACAAGATCTAGCAAGATGGGAAAAGTAAGATTGTTGTAGGATGATGGATCATCCACTCATAAACCATGAACTTGAATGAATGAATGGTTTCTTGAGAAATAAAGATCAAAGTAGGTGATAATCATGTAGATCTAAGGATCCATGAGTGGTTCTTCAAAAGAACCAAGTTAAGAATATGAGTTTCATAAAATCTTGGATCTTACATGAACTAGTCACATTTTTTTGGTGGATAAACAAGTGTAGAAACACTTGTGTAATAAGAAAAGTTCACAAAGAAATATTTTTAGAAAATACGGTCGGAAGTTTTAAACACTTAAACTCTTTGAAAATAAAGTTTTTAAAGAACTAATCACATTTCAAATGGTGACAAGACTTACTAAGTATGCTAGTAAGTTACTACATATTTTTATAAATTTTCAAGTTCATGAGTTTATAGTTTATGCTTGTTTTTGGCAAGTTCGGTAAGTAGAGGTTGTATATTTTTTATTGAGAATTGTTTGAATGAATTTTTGAAAAGAAAATGATATGCTAGTAAGCATGGACACCTCAATTTACAAAGGAAACTCTGGCGAAATTTTCTAAAATTTCAACACTTAGAAAAATATTTTCTAAACAAGTGTTACAAATATATTTTTAACTTTGTTTTTCAAAATAAACTTCGCCATAAGTTTGTTACAAAATACAAAGTATCGGAGGTTGATTTTTACAAGAAAAATGGATAAATATATATTTAGAATATATATTTTATGCTTGAACACTTGTGTGGATACTTGTTTATTTTGTGAGATAGTTATATTATTTTAGGGTAAAATAATGTAACTTAACAAAGTACCTTGACATTGGAATTGTGTGGTACGTGATAGAAATAATGAATAGATAAACCGTACGTGTTGTGCATGAGAAACTGATTGTTATCTGTACCTTATTAGGACGTGCTTGATTTCTGATTTTTAGAGTAACTAATCTAACCGAGCAAAACAAGGTGAGTTCACACAGTTTCTAAGGCATGGGATTCCCGGTGGATTGGGAATGGGTTAAAGAATTAAAAACGGAATCTGCATATCCTCCTTGGGTAGGATATGTACAGCCATCCTCCTTGGGTAGGATGCCAATATTAATCCTGCGTATTCTCCTTGGGTAGAATACGTACGTTCGTCCTCCTTGGGTAGGAAAACAACCTTAAAACTTGCTAGACAAAACTCTATCATTAAGTCCCTCATTTTATATCGACTTAATCGCCGAGGCCAATGGCAAGCGGGTCATTAGTTAATAGCGCTATTAGGTTTAACAAACCTCACACTGTGTCAGTCGGACGGGCGTGTACTAATGGACTATGGCAAACAGTCAGTGATGATAGACACTGATGTAGGGCACAACTTATTTTCGTTAGTAGTCGATATGGTACGGTCTAGTGGTTCACATGGAGAAGCCCCCACTGATCATGGATATGGTTTGGGTAATAAAGAACGAACTGGTTAATCATACTTTCAACTATGGGGTAACCCCCACGACAATTACGCCAACAAAAGACAAACCACGTTTTCGGAAATAACTTAAAACTAAAGCAACCAACCATGAACTCACTCAACTTTGTTGTTGACTTGAGGTTACATGCCTTACAGGTCGCTAGATGCTTATGGAGCTTGCATGAGGAGGAGGTCGGTGTGGGATATGGACTATTATGTCCCGTGCTTAATAAATAAACTTTATGGAACTTATGTTTTGGTCTTATGAACTATGACTTATGTTTTGGTTTCATGTTTTATGCTTCCGCTGTTTAATCTAAACTTGGTTAACTTAAAGTCGGATACCTTCTATAGGTCACCAATTATATTGTAGTTGGTTTTATTTACTTAATTAAGTTGTTTAATATGATTGGTGGCTCGATCCTGGTCATGTCACGCCTCCAAGAGGTGATACTCTGCATGGTGGATTTTGGGGGTGTGACAGATTGGTATCAGAGCCATTGGTTATAGTGAACTTGGTTTTAAAAAGGGAAAAGCTTTTTGATAAAACCAGACTATAACCTGTACAGTGCTTAACGATCCACAGCGACGCTTCGCTCCACGTGCAAGACTCGACACATTAGGTGGTATGATTTATATTATATTGTCGGTTAGAAAGTTCACACTGTGCATTAGTTAACGTGATAACTGTTATTTAACCTTGTGTACTTACTCTCTACTGTCGTCCCACACTTACGCACTTTTGCGACACTTTTCTCACTTACGTTGCTTCGTTGTGAAGATCATGAATGGACGCGAAGGACGTATCAACCTAACTCAAGCCCAGTTGACGGCTTTGATCAATGAACGAGTTGCTGAGGCACTCGCGGCTGTCCCTGCAGGAGGTATAACCTGCCATATCAACCCATCTTAGGACATTTAGATCCTACCTTCGCGAACCAACTCTTGTACTTAACCTTGTCTTTTAATTCTCGCGCGACAGGTCAACCCGCACAACCTCCTGTGTGCACGTTCAAAACATTCATGGATTGCCGACCTAGTACTTTCAGCAGCACAAAAGGAGCTGTAGGCCTTCTTCACTGGTTCGAGAAGCTTGAGTCTATTTTTGAGATGTGTGAATGCCCTGAAGATCGTAGGGTGAAATTTGCTACTGGAACACACGAAGGTGCTGCGTTAACCTGGTGGAAAGCACAGGTTCAACTGCTAGGGCTGGCGGTTGCTAATGTCACCCCATGGAACGATTTCAAAGAACTGATCAAAGAAGAGTACTGTAGTCGTGACAACATCCACAAGCTAGAGGTGGAATTTTTCAATCTGAAGATGACGGGGTCTGAAATTGAGGCATACACAAAGAGATCGAACGAATTGGCTATCTTGTGTCCTACTATGGCGGATCCTCCCATCAAACGTATTGAGCTGTACCTCAAGGGTCTAGTACCAGAGATTCAGAGTCACGTGACATCAGCTAACCTGGGCACCATTCAGCAAGTTATAAGACTAGCTCACCGTCTCACTAATCAGGCAGTTGAACATAACAAGCTGCCCAAGCGTATCAGCGCTACTACTACTTCTGATGCTCCCAATGATAACAAGCGCAAGTGGGATGGAAATTCGGGCAAGGGTTCTACTTCAGTTCAGTCTCAGCAGCGAAAGATTGATGACCACCAGAGTCCTGGTCAGCAATCTTCTGGTAGTCAAGGACAGGGTGGATACCGAGGGAACCACCCCAAGTGCAACAAATGCAACAAGCATCATAGCGGGCAGTGCCACAAGGGTCATTGTCTGAGATGTAACAAGCTGGGTCATGAAGCCAAGGATTGCAGGAGCCCACGTCCTGCGAATCAAAATCGCCAACAACAACAACCAGCTCCACAAAACCACCAGCAGCAGCAACAGCAGGGCAATAAAGGATGCTTTCAGTGTGGCGCTGAAGGCCACTTTAAGAGGAACTGCCCTCAACTGAACCAGAATCAGAACAACAACAACCAAGGAAATGGGAACCACAATGGGAACAACAATGGAGGCAACAACGGGGGTAACAATAATGGCAATGGCGCCCGAGGACGTGCCTTCGTGATTGGTCAGGGTGATGCAAGGAACGATCCCAAGGTTGTGATGGGTAAGTTTCTTCTGGATGACTTCTTTGTTACTGTTTTTTTTGATTCGGGTGCTGATACTAGTTATGTGTCCTTAAAAGTTAGCCAAGTGCTTAAGCACACTCCAACACTTCTGAACACCAAACACATGGTAGAGCTAGCAAATGGTAAAAGTCTTGAAGCCACACACATAGTTAAGGGCTGTAACCTCGTGTTAGCTGGTCAGACCTTCTCTATCGATCTTATTCCTATCATTCTGGGTAGTTTCGACGTTGTTATTGGGATAGATTTGTTATCTCGTCAGCAAGCGGGAATTCTTTGTAACGAGAAGATTGTCCGCATCCCTCGTTCTGGTAAAGAACCTCTCGTAATTCGTGGCGACAAGAGTGGTGCTGTTGTGGGCATCATCTATTTCCTTAAGGCCCAGAAGTGTTTGTGAAAGGGCCACACTGCTATTCTAGCACTCGTTTCTGATACATCCTCGGAAGAAAGGAAGATAGAAGACATTCCTATTGGGCGCGACTTTCCTGAGGTATTTCCTGAGGAATTACCTGGTCTTCCGCCTCATCGACAAGTTGAGTTCCAAATCGAGCTAGCTCCTGGAGTAGCGCCCATAGCTCGAGCACCTTATCGTCTAGCTCCATCAGAACTTGAAGAATTGTCCATGCAACTACAAGAACTCTTGGAAAAGGGTTTCATAGGTCCTAGCTCTTCGCCTTGGGGAGCTCCAGTATTATTTGTGAAGAAGAAAGACGGTACCTTCAGAATGTGTATTGACTACCGCGAACTTAACAAGGTGATCGTGAAGAATCGTTATCCTCTTCCACGCATGGATGACCTATTCGGCCAGTTGCAAGGGTCGAGTTTCTATTCCAAGATTGACCTAAGGTCAGGCTACCATCAACTGAGAGTCAGAGACGAGGATGTCCCTGAAACAGCATTCAGGACTCGTTATGGGCATTACGAGTTTTTGGTTATGCCTTTCGGATTGACGAATGCACTTGCAGTCTTCATGGATCTCATGAACAGAGTATGCAAACCTTTCCTGGATAAATTTGTCATAGTCTTCATCGACGACATCCTGATCTACTCGAAGAGTCAAGAAGAACACGAGCAACACCTGAGGCTTATTCTGGAACTTCTTCGAAAAGAGCAGTTGTATGCCAAGTTTACGAAATGTGACTTCTGGCTTCGCGAAGTCCACTTTCTGGGCCATGTGGTAAACAAGGATGGAATTCATGTGGATCCATCCAAGGTTGACTCGATCAAGAACTGGCCTGCACCCCGTACACCAAAAGAAATCCGCCAATTCTTGGGTTTGGCAGGCTACTACAGACGATTCATCAAAGATTTCTCAAAGATTGCGCAACCTCTCACTTCACTAACTCAGAAGGGTGTCACCTATCGCTGGGGTGATGCACAGGAATCTGCATTTCAGCACTTAAAAGATAGACTTTGTAGCGCGCTTATCCTCTCATTGCCTGAAGGCACATATGATTTTGTGGTTTACTGCGATGCTTCCATCCAAGGACTTGGTTGCGTGTTGATGCAACGTGACAAGGTTATTGCCTACGCATCGCGCCAACTTAAGGTTCACGAAAGGAACTACACTACACACGACTTGGAATTGGGAGCAGTTGTTTTCGCACTTAAGATATGGAGACATTACCTGTACGGTACCAAGTACACCATTTACACCGATCACAGGAGTCTCGAGCATATCTTTAAGCAAAAGGAGTTAAACATGCGACAACGCCGATGGGTCGAGCTCTTGAACGATTATGAATGTGCTATCAAGTACCATCCGGGCAAAGCCAATGTTGTGGCTGACGCCCTCAGTCGAAAGGATACTATACCTAAGCGTGTATGTGCGTTACAGCTTACCATTCACTCTAGTCTTCCTGCCCAAATACGAGATGCTCAGGTTGAAGCGCTGAAAGCAGAAAACATCAGGGTTGAGTCCTTACGAGGATCGAGGCAGCGGCTAGAACAAAGGAAGACGGTGCCTACTATGTTAACGGGCGCATCTGGGTTCCATTTTATGGAGACTTACGCGAGCTTGTGATGGATGAAGCGCACAAGTCTCGTTACTCAGTACATCCTGGTGCGGATAAGATTTACCACGACTTAAAGACTACATACTGGTGGCCTAGTATGAAAGCCAACATAGCAACCTACGTCAATAAATGCTTGACTTGTGCTAGGGTCAAGGTCGAATACCAGAAACCATCAGGCCCACTTCAACAACCAGAGATCGCGAAATGGAAATGGGAGCAAATTTCCATGAATTTCGTTACTGGCCTGCCTAGATCTCAACGTGGAAATGATACCATTTGGGTGATCGTGGATCGACTGACAAAGTCTGCACACTTCCTGGCTATCAAGGAAACGGATAAGTTTTCTACTCTAGCAGACATTTACCTAAAGGAAGTAGTATCAAGGCACGGAGTGCCAACCTCCATCATTTCTGATCGTGACCCACGTTTTACATCTGAATTGTGGCAAGCCATGCACAAATCCTTTGGTTCTCGATTAGACATGAGCACGGCATATCATCCACAGACGGATGGGCAATCTGAACGCACCATCCAAACCCTTGAAGACATGCTTAGGGCATGTGTAATCGATTTTGGTAATGGCTGGGAAAAACACCTTCCGTTAGTGGAGTTTTTGTATAACAACAATTACCACACCAGTATCCAGGCCGCTCCGTTCGAAGCATTGTACGGACGGAAGTGCCGATCACCTCTTTGTTGGGCAGAGGTTGGTGACAGTGAAATCACAGGCCCAGAACTGGTAGTAGATACAACCGAAAGGATTGCTCAAATACGACAACGAATGGCGACAGCTCGTGACCGTCAGAAAAGCTATGCGGATAAGGGAAAGAAACCTTCTCGAGTTCCAGGTTGGGGATCGAGTGTTACTTAAAGTCTCACCATGGAAAGGTGTAGTTCGTTTTGGAAAACGAGGCAAACTCAACCCGCGATATGTTGGACCCTTTGAAATCATTGAGAAGATTGGCAAGGTGGCCTACAGGCTGAATCTACCGACAGAACTCAGCGGAGTTCACAATGTTTTCCATGTGTCAAATCTGAAGAAGTGTCTGTCAGATGAGACCCTCATAGTTCCCTTAAAGGAGCTCACAATCGACGACCAGTTGCGATTCGTCGAGGAACCAGTAGAGATTACAGACCGAGACGTTAAGATTCTCAAGCACACCAGAATGCCTCTCGTCCGAGTTCGTTGGAATTCCCGTCGTGGCCTAGAGTACACCTGGGAACGAGAAGACCAAATGAAACTCAAGTACCCCCAGCTGTTTAAGAAAAACGCAACCACTACAGAGGCTGAAGCTACTGCAGAATTTCGGGACGAAATTCCAAATCAACGGGGGGATGATGTGACACCCCAGGAAAATCAGGAAAACCAAATAACTTAACTAGCTTCCTCAGTAACCACGTGCTAAATTTCGGGACGAAATTCTCTTAACAAGGGGAGAATGTGACAACCCTCAAAAATTTCATGTAACCGTACAATTTATTTATGTTAATTAAAGTGCTTGATGACTGTGTGGAATTACTTAACTGCATTCTGGTTACTGTGTCATACCTACATGTGCTTGTTAACATACTAGTATTGTGTAGAAAATTGACTAAATGGTCCTGAATGTTGTCCTAAGTGTTAGGAATTAATAGTGTTACAAAAATATATATAAAAGACACTTTACGGATTAATTAGACACTTTAACGGAACAGTATCAAACCGAACAACCGGACACTATCTGGAACACAAAAATATTGTTAAACACATTATTTCATTTTTACTGAGCTAGTTATGGTCCCCGAACACCCTAAAACACTATATATTACTTAACACTCTTAAGACACTAACTAAACTTTTGATTTCAAACTAAATCACTAACAATCTAGTTGGAACTCAACAAACCAACCCCCCCCCCCCCATAACCGGTTGCGAAGTGGGACCCTACTTCATGATTTTCTTGATTAGTTTAATGGGCATGTAGAGTACTTAAGGGATACTTAATCTAATGGGTAATAACATGTTGGAAGACTTGCTATTTAACCCCTAGTCCACCATCATTTTCATCATCACAACCCAACAACAAACTCTCCTCTCTTCTCCCTCTTTGGTCACGACCGAACACCACACAACCACCATCATCATCAATCAAGCTTCTTCATCCATTTCACTAGTATACAAAGGTGTTAAAGTGCATACAACGAAGCTCGGTGTGTTCGGAAGTTAAAGGACCTCTCTTATCTTCTTTTATCCACCACATTTCTCCACTAGAACTCCCCTAGCCTTGAGCTAGTGGTAAGAACTTAGATCCTTTTATTTTCATCTTATTTAAGTGGTTAATGATGTGTCATGATCAAAAATATTAAGAACACTAGTGAATCTTATGAAGAAGACACGAACATAAAACTTGCTAGATGAAGATATCATGATAAATACAAGTTGATATGGATGTTGATCATTGTTTGTTGGTAGAAATGATGTGAATCATCATGTAGTCTTGCTAGATCATGATTAAAAACATGATCTAGCAAGATGGGAAAAGTAAGAATGTTGTATGATGATGGATCATCCACTCATAAACCATGAACTTGAATGAATGAATGGTTTCTTGAGAACTAAAGATCAAAGTAGGTGATAATCATGTAGATCTAAGGATCCATGAGTGGTTCTTCAAAAGAACCAAGTTAAGAATATGAGTTTCATAAAATCTTGGATCTTACATGAACTAATAACATTTTTTTGGTGGATAAAAAAGTGTAGAAACACTTGTGTAATAAGAAAAGTTCACAAAGAAATATTTTTAGAAAATATGGTTGGAAGTTGTAAACACTTAAACTCTTTAAAAATAAAGTTTTTAAAGAACTAATCACATTTCAAAAGGTGACAAGACTTACTAAGTATGCTAGTAAGTTACTACATATTTTTATAAATTTTCAAGTTCATGAGTTTATAGTTTATGCTTGTTTTTGGCAAGTTCGGTAAGTAGAGGTTGTATATTTTTGATTGAGAATTGTTTGAATGAATTTTTGAAAAGAAAATGATATGCTAGTAAGCATGGACACCTCCATTTACAAAGGAAACTCTGGCGAAATTTTCTAAAATTTCAACACTTAGAAAAATATTTTCTAAACAAGTGTTACAAATATATTTTTAACTTTGTTTTTCAAAATAAACTTCGCCATAAGTTTGTTACAAAATACAAAGTATCGGAGGTTGACTTTTAAAAGAAAGATGGATAAATATATATTTAGAATATATATATTTTATACTAGAACACTTGTGTGGATACTTGTTTATTTTGTGAGACAGCTATATTATTTTAGGGTAAAATAAAGTAACTTAACAAAGTACCTTGACATTGGAATTGTGTGGTACGTGATAGAAATAATGAATAGATAAACCGTACGTGTTGTGCATGGGAAACTGCTTGTTATCTGTACCTTATTAGGACGTGCTTGATTTCTGATTTTTAGAGTAACTAATCTAACCGAGCAAACCAAGGTGAGTTCACACACTTTCTAAGGCATGGGATTCCCGGTGGATTGGGAATGGGTTAAAGAATTAAAAACGGAATCTGCATATCCTCCTTGGGTAGGATATGTACGGCCATCCTCCTTGGGTAGGATACCAATATTAATCCTGCGTATTCTCCTTTGGTAGAATACGTACGTTCGTCCTCCTTGGGTAGGACAACAACCTTTAAACTTACTAGACAAAACTCTATCATTAAGTCCCTCATTTTATATCGACTTAATCACTGAGGCCAATGGCGAGCGGGTCATTAGTTAATAGCGCTATTAGGCTTAACAAACCTCACACTGTGCCAGTCGGACGAGCGTGTACTTATGGACTATGGCAAACTGTTAGTGATGATAGACACTGATGTAGGGCACAACTTATTTTCGTTAGGAGTCGATATGGTACGGTCTAGTGGTTCACGTGGAGAAGCCCCCACTGATCATGGATATGGTTTGGGTAATAAAGAAGGAACTGGTTAATCATACTTTCAACTATGGGGTAAACCCCACGGCAATTATGCCAACGAAAGACAAACCATGTTTTCGAAAATAACTTAAAACTAAAGCAACCAACCGTGAACTCACTCAACTTTGTTGTTGACTCGATGTTACATGCCTTACATGTCGCTAGATGCTTATGGAGCTTGCACGAGTAGGAGGTCGTTGTGGGATATGGACTATTATGTCCCGTGCTTAATAAATAAACTTTATGGAACTTATGTTTTGATCTTATGAACTATGAACTTATGTTTTGGTTTCATGATTTATGCTTCCGCTGTTTAATCTGTACTTGGTTAACTTAAAGTCGGTTACCTTCTATAGGTCACCAATTATATTGTAGTTGGTTTTATTTACTTAATTAAGTTGTTCAATATGATTGGTGGCTCGATCCTGGTCATGTCACTCCTCCAAGCGGTGATACTCCACATGGTGGATTTTGGGGGTGTGACAAATGCGGTCTTTACATCCATTTGGTGAACTTCCAAATTTCTTAGAGCCGCAATTGCAAGAACCAATCGTATAGAGGTTATTCACGTTACAGGCGAGTAAGTATCAAAGTAGTCTAGACCCTCCTTTTGTCTAAATCCTTTGATCACTAACCTTGCCTTGTATTTATCAATACTTCCGTCAGCTTTCATCTTCCTTTTGAATATCCAACGATATCCAAGTGGTTTACAACCAGGTGGAAGATCTACTAACTCCCAAGTATGTTTGCAATATAGAATCAATTTCATTCTTAATTGCTTCTTGCCATTGAGGTCCTTCCGCGGTAGGTATTGGGCTCACCCTCAACCATGTAGCTCATGAAGTCTGGACCAAAGGATTTTTCAACCCATTGTCGTTTTCTTCGTCTAAGCTCACCCTCCTCGACCTCGGGTCGTTCATGTCTTTCATCTATCCTCGTAGATGAACTAGGTCCTGCTTCACCTAACCATGTAGACGAACTTGGATCTGCTTCAACAACTGCTCTTGATGAAGTCGCATGTGTTTGTCCTAACATAGGAAACACATTCTCAAAATATGAGACAATGTTAGGATTAGCCTCCATGATAGTGTGTTTATGTACATCGGGATTCTTGGACTCATGTACAAGAAAACGATGTGCGTTACTTTGATGTGCATATCCAATCAAAATGCAATCAACAGTTTTAGGTCCTATCCTAAGAGCCTTAGGAGGTGGTACAATCATCATAGCTAGGCACCCCCACACTTTCAAGTATTTGTACAAAGGCTTCCTTTTTCTCCATAACTCATATGGAGTTTCGTCCCTATTTTTCAAAGGTATCTTGTTTAAAGGACAGTTTGCTGAGAGAATGGCGTCCCCCCACATTTCTCGGTTTACTCCCGAGCTTATCAACATGGCGTTCATCATTTCTTTTAATGTGCGGTTCTTTCGTTCTGCAACGCCATTTGATAGTGGAGAATAAGGAGGTGTACACTCATGTACAATGCCACTTTTTGCGCATAAATCCGCAAAAGGTGCAACATATTCACCTCCTCGATCGCTTCTCAAAGCTTTTATCTTCTTTTTAAGTTGATTCTCAACTTCGTTTTTGTACAAGATAAACTTTTCTATTGCTTCGTCTTTACTCTTAAGTAAATACATGTAGCAATATTTCGTATAATCATCAATAAATGTGATGAATTACTTATTTCCTCCATGTGTGGGAACCGCTTTTAAATCACACACATCGATATGAATTAAATCAAGGGGTTCGGTTATTCGTTCAACCGATTTAAACGATGATCTCGTAAGTTTGGATTCAACACATGTCTCGCATTTGTGATTGGACTCGATATGGAATGTTGGTATCAAGTTTAATTTAATTAAACATCGTAATGAATTAAAATTTACATGTCCTAGTCTACCATGCCAAACATTAGAAGACTCAATCATGTAAGTGGAAGTAGAAATTTCATTCAAACTTTTGTTTTGGTTTACAACCATTACATTCATTTTAAACATACCATTAAGGGCATAGCCCTTTCCAACAAACATTCCACATCTAGACAAGACAAAATTGTCCGATTCAAACACTAGACGAAATCCAAACTTGTTGAGCATCCATCCTGACACGAGATTCTTCCGTATCTCTGGGACATAAAGCACATTTGTCAAGGTAAGCTCCTTGCCCGAAGTCATCTTCAAGACGACCGTGCCTTCCCCCTTGATGCTTGCGGTAGCTTTATTCCCCATATAAAGCTTTTCTTCACCCGATGCTTCCTTGAATGTAGAGAAAAGAGCCTTGTCTCCACAAACATGGCGGGTTGCACCCGTGTCAACGAACCATCCTATTGGGTTTTCACCCATTGCGTTGACTTCTTCAATCATAGTCGCTTCTTCGATTATCATTGCGATTAGAGGCATACCATCCTCATCAACCATGTGCGCACGCTCACGCTTCGATTTCTTGCATTGGTTAGCATGGTGCCCCGTCTCGTTACAGTTGTAACAAGTACCTTGGAAAGGCACAGACTTCTTTTTCACAGCCCCCTTTTTCAGTCCAAGGTTGTTAACCTTTGCTTTCCCCTTGTGGTTGTTTTTACCCTTGCCCTTATTACCTTTTGAGGATTCCCCAATTTCCACCATGTTTGCCTTAGCCGAAGCTTGCAAAATGGTGCCTTTTGGGCCACCCTGTTGTCCTCTTCTATACGAAGACGGACGACAAGTTCCTCAATCGTCATTTCCTTTCACTTGTGTTAAAGATAATTCTTAAAATCCAACCAAGCAGGAGGTAATTTTTCGATCATGACTGCCACTTGAAAAGTCTCGCTAAGTACCATTCCCTCAGCATGGATGTCATGAAGTATAATCTGCAACTCTTGGACTTGGTTTATAACAGTCTTGTTATCAACCATTTTGAAGTCCAAGAAACGGGGGACAACAAATTTCTTTGTTCCCGCATCCTTCGTTTTGTACTTATTATCCAAAGACTCCCATAATTCTTTGGAAGTCTTGATATTGTAGTACACATTATACAAGGCATTCAAGAAACCGTTGAGTACATAGCCTAGACATATGAAATCCGAGTGCTTCCAAGCCTCTACCGTGCTCAGAGCCTGAGCGTTGGTCTCCCCTTCCGCAGGTTGGGGAGCGGTTTCAGTCAAGAACCTCGCAAGGTTCATGGTGGTCAAGTAGAAGAACATCTTCTGTTGCCACCTTTTGAAGTGGAGACCCGAGAACTTCTCGGGTCGTTCAGCATGATTTGCCACTGTGGACGCTCTCACAGTGTTGGCAGGGATACCGACAACAACATTGGTATTGCTCGTGTTCACATTTTCAGTCGACATTTTGAAAAGGTCCAAGAAAACAAGTTAATAAACTGTTTTCAAAATAATAAATACGCTAATTTATTATTTTAATGAGTGCGAAAAAACCAGCCGTGTAGCTTCTAAGTCCAACTTTCAAGACTACAATATGAGGATTTTTAGAACTCAGCGACAGAAAGGACTAGAAGCAGATTCTGTTTTGATAAAGTCGCTACTTTGAATCAAAACAGGAAGAAAATCTGTTTTTTAAAACACAACTGTATGAATTCAAATCTGGTTCGAATTCACAGCAGAATATGTTTGTGATTTACACGAACGGTGTTTTAAAAATTTGTTTTAAGATTGTAGGAATCCGTTTGTGCAAAAATAAATAAAATTCTTTTATTAACTTAAATTACAAGAACTAATCAGAAACAAAATAACATACAGTACTATTACAACTGAAAAATGGAAAAACAAGATCAGAAAACTCGAACAGAAGAAACTGTTCTTGGCTGAGGATCGTGTTAGACACGGGTCCCTTAAAACAAATTTCGTGTCTCCCAGGAGTACACGTTTGTTTCCAGGATACAACAGCTGCAAGCAGTTGCACTGCCGGTCTTGACTCCAACCCGAAGGTGTACCTCGAACGCGTGAAGAAGATGAAGATTTCAGAGAGAAGATTGCAATTTGCTGTTAGTTTTCGGTCTGTTTGATCTGCCATAGGAACCTCCTATTTATACTGCAATCTGAAGTCGAAAAGGAAAAAGAATTAAGTGGGAGAATTAAACTGCATTAAACATCTTCAATGCATTTTAATTCGTCATTTAATTCTCAGTCAAACGCATTAACTACGTCAGTTTCGAATGCTGAATCGTAACTGCACAGCTTTAACTGCTGCTGGAAGCTTCTGCGCGCGCGCATGCAAGACACACTGGTGCGCGCGTGCAGGTCTGCACGCTTCATGCGCGGTGCATCCTTTTGGCACACTGCCATGCGCGTGTGCGCCTCAGTCCCATGCGCACCTGCGCTCGTGCGCCACGTCACTTGTAAGCCTCTACGAGCACGCCACACAGTCGCGTAGTTTTGGCTCACTTTGGTGCGCCGCGCACGTCATCTCAGTGCCCATGCTCCATGCGCAAGCGCGCGCCTCCATGCCATGTGTACTCGCGCGCGTATGCGCATGACTGCCACGTCAGTAACCACTTGGTCCTTGCAACCCTTGTGCTCCACCACGCGCACGCGGTCAAAAATACAAAGGCGGCTCTCAAGCGGCGATGCGAAGTGCAAAGTGCGCCATCAAAGCGCCACATTGTGCCTCATCGCCCACGCCACGCGCGCGCGTGTGCGAGTGAGAGTTAGGGTGCTCCGCACCCTTCGCGAGTACACTAATGTGTGCTTCTGATGCGGGTTGGTGTGTATATGGAATTAAGTATATTTTAAGCCCTTTTTACACGTTAGTCAAGTTTTAAATTTATAAAACACGATATTTTACTAACACCAAACACACATATGGGCAAGCGCACCCATCGTGAGCGTAGTATAGTGTTGGCAAGATACCGAGGTCGTCCAAGGACACAAGAGCTTTTAGTACCGGTTTATCCTCAACGTCTAATGAAATCAAAAATTTAGAAAAAGGTTTTTAAACTAGAAAAATAAAAAATAACTAAAATGCTGAAAAATAAAATAAAAATAAAAACAGATAGACAAGATGAATCACTTGGCTCCGACTCGTGTATAGTGTAACCTTTGATTATTTCCGCACTTTTGCACTTTTTAAGAGATTATCTTAGTTATTGTAGTAGGCCCCTCTTTTGAAAGTGACGTTACCCTCAACCCAGTAGTTTGAGTCAGCAAGGATACAATCCTAAAGGGTCGGATTATTGAAAGATAATTAATTAAGTTATTAATGCATATTGTGGTAGGCCCCTCTTTTGAAGGTGACGTTACCCTCGGCTAAGTTGTCCGAGTCAGCAGGGATACAGTCCTAAGTAGCCGGGTTAAAATATTAATAGTAGTTTAACTTATGAGGAGATCAAAGAGTTTGGACCCCCGCCATCCAATACCTGTGGGTATTAAAGGAGGTCCTACTAAATTTGACCCAGGTCCTTTGGAGGATCTATACACTGAACAATGGCAAGACTCTTACCAAACCGTTCCCTTAACCCCCGACCAGGTAGCCAACATACCTCCATATAGACCGTGGAGATATGAAAGGTGAAAATCTTTTATTTTATATAGACAGTAAAATAATGCGAAGACACCACGGACAAACGATAAGGAAGAATCACCTTCAACATAAGAAACTAGTTATTAAATTCATTAATACATAACCAAGTAGAAAGTGCGAAAAGATTAAAAATAAAAAGTATTACACTAGACACTTGTCTTCACCAAGTGATGTAAGAGACTTAGGCAAACATGGCCTTTGATTGTCAAGAACTCTTACAATCAATTTTGGATCCCGAGACGACTCACACACTCTATGATGGATAATGGATGATGGTGGTGGATGATGGTGTTGTGATGGTGGTGGGTGGTGGGTGAAGTGTGAGAGAGGTGGTGTGCCAAGGGATGAGTTGCAAGTGATCCAAGCACTCCTATTTATAGGCTGAACAGAAGCTCGGGCACGACCCCGTGTCCATCCTCTTCTCTTTCTTAATTAATTGCAGTTTGTCTGCATTAGTTGGCCACGCCCCCGTGTCCGCTGAGCACGACCCCATGTGCAGAAGCGTATCTGTACTATCAAGATTTGCCTGGATTCTGCGAATCTTATAGTTGACCACGGCCCCGTGTCCGCTGAGCACTGCCCCGTGGTGGGCGATGGAAGCTTCTACAACTTTGTCTTTTCTGCTTACACTTAGGCACGCCCCCGTGCTCACTGAGCACGGGGCGTGTTCAGCCTTCTGTCTTCTTGATTTTGCTTGGGAAGATGCTGTCGGGGGGTCGGGCATGCCACGTTTGTTCCTTTTCTTGTATTTATGTTAGATTTAGTTGCCTTTTTGCTTCTTTTGTTCACTTGATCTCATTTAATCCTGAAAATAGAAAAGGAAGACAAAAACACACTTTTTCCAACATTAGTACTAAAAAAATGGTTAGTTTTACGCCACAATTGATGTAATATATATGTTGCATTTTGTGCACATCAAATACCCCCACACTTGAATCTTTGCTTGTCCTCAAGCAAAACTCTTTATAATCTGGCTTTACACTCCCAAATGGAATGGGTAGAAGAGAAGGTTTTTGGGCTTGTCATAGAGTGTCGGGATTTCCAAGATTCTTTATTAAGTTTTATTTTTATTTATTTACAATCCTATTCGTCATGATTTATTAAAAACTTTTCATAAGATAAATTACTTATTAGGGCATAACATGCCTTTTTAAAATTCCATTTATATACGAGTTCACATACCTCACGGGGGATCACTCAACACTCGGCCGAAGGTGTATTTTTAGTGAATCACTCGAGAGCGGCATGGAACTTACTTCTACCATAGGCTTGCCAAGCAATCAATCCTCCTCCTTTTTAACTATATACCTTTGTAAATATCAAGAGGTCTTTTTGGGTGAAGGGTTAGGCTTGGGCTAAAGGTGGGTGGTTGGGTTAGTAGTTTGTAAAAGGGTGAAAAGCGTAAAAAGCGTCGGTTTTCGTAAGACTCGATATTTTTCAAAACTTTTTTATTTTGATGAAGTATTTCCTTCAAACAAAGTTATTTTTGATAAACTTGTTTGTTTATTTCTTTGACTTCATCATCATTTTTTTTTTTGAATCAAGTCATACTGAAAACCAAGATTTGTTACTAAAATAAAGGGTTTAAAATGAAAAAGGGTTTAGGTGGGTAAAGGGTTGATACGCGCAAAATGAAACATATAAATTATATCAATTGTGGCATAAAACTAACCCTTTTTAGTACTAATGTTGGAAAAAAGTGTGTTTTTGTCTTCCTTTTGTATTTTCAGGATTAAATAAGCTCAAATTAACAAAAGAAGCAAAAAGACAGCAAAATCTAACATAAATACAAGAAAAGGAACAAAAGTGGGTTGCCTGACCCCTCGACAGCATCCTCCCAAGCAAAACAGAGAAGGCAGAAGACTGAACACGGCCCGTGCTCAGCGAGCACGGGGCCGTGCCCAAGAAGCAGCAGAAAAGACAAACTAATAGAAGCTTCTATGCCCACCACGGGGCCGTGCCCAGCGGACACGGGGGCGTGGTCAGAGTACTGCAAGCGCATTTATTGTAATTGCGAATTACAATTAATGAAGAGAGAGTGTGTCAGACGGCCACGGGGCCGTGCCCAGCGTGCACGGGGCCGTGTCCAGGCTTCTGTTCAGCCTATAAATAGGAGTGCTTGGAGCCATTTCAACTCATCCCTTGGCACACCACCTCTCTCACACTTCACCCACCACCCACCACCACCATAACACCATCATCCACCACCATCATCCATTATCCATCATAGAGTGTGTGAGTCGTCTCGGGATCGAAGATTGATCGTAAGAGTTCTTGACAATCAAAGGCCATGTTTGCCTAAGTCTCTTACATCACTTGGTGAAGACAAGTGTCTAGTGTAATACTTTTTATTTTTAATCTTTTGCACTTTTTATTTGGTTTTGTATTAATGACTTTAATAACTAGTTTCTTATGTTGAAGGTGATTCTTCCTTATCGTTTTTCCGTGGTGTCTTGACATTATTTTAATGTCTATATAAAATAAAAGATTTTCACCATTCATATCTCCACGGTCTATATGAAGGTATGTTGGCTACCTGGTCGGGGGTTAAGGGAACGGTTTGGTAAGAGTCTTGCCCTTGTTCAGCGTTTAGAGGTCCTGCAAGGGACCTGGGTCAAATTTAGTTGGATCTCCTTCAATACCCAAAGGTATTGGATGGCGGGGATCCAAACTCTTTGACCCCCTCATAAGTTAACTACTATTAATACTATAACCCGGCTATTTAGGATTGTATCCCTGCTGACTCAGACTACTTAGTCGAGGGTAACGTCACCTTCAAAAGAGGGGCCTACCATAATTTGCATTAATAACTTAATTAATTATCTTTCAATAATCCGACCCTTTAGGATTGTATCCTTGCTGATTCAAACTACTGGGTTGAGGGTAACGTCACCTTCAAAAGAGGGGCCCACTACAATAACTAAGATAATCTCTTAAACAAGTGCACAAGTGCGAAAATAATCAAAGGTTACACTATACACGAGTCGGATCCAAGTGATTCATCTTGTCTATCTGTTTTATTTTTATTTTTCAGCATTTAGTTAGTTTTATTTTCTTAGTTTAAAAAATCTTTTCTAACATTTTGATTTGATAAGAAGTTGAGGATAAACCGGTACTAAAAGCTCTTGTGTCCTTGGACGACCTCGGTATCTTACCAACACTATACTACGTCCACGATGGGTGCACTTGCCCATATGTGTGTGTAGTGTTAGTAAATATCGTGTTTTATAAATTTAAAACTTGGCTAAAAAAGGTGTAAAAAGGGCTTAAAATATATACCTAAAACATATACACACCCACACGCATCAAGTTTTTGGCGCTGTTGCCGGGGACACAAGGATTTTAAGAAAGCTTAAAATCGACGGCCTAATCACTTTTTCAAAACCTTTTTAAAACGCGCGCACATTTTTCTGCATTTTAGTTTAGTTTGCATTTACAGTAGCCTGAACACGGGGCCGTGCTGCATACTTTTAGTTAAATACCCAGATACAGAGTCTGAACACAGGGCCGTGCTCACTGAACACGCCCCCGTGCTCAATGAGACCAGTAACTTTAATTAAGACGCCCAGATACAGACCCTGAATATGGGGCCGTGTTCACCAGACACGGGGCCGTGTCCAGCCTCTGTTTCCGTCTTTGTTTCTATTTCCTGGTCCCGAGACTCAGTTGTGGTCTGCTGAGTGATTCTTATGGATCAATACTCAGGAGGTTACAACTACACCTATGAGGAGGATGATTATATGAGAGAATATTGCACTAATTGTGGTAACCCGCACTCGGCACAATGTTGTAACTTATTTCAACCATCCACTTCATACAACTATCATGAGGAGCCTAGGTACGAGCCATCAACTACATACACATCCTATGAAGACCAAAGGTATGAACCTCACCCCTCATACTCATATTTTGATGAACCAAGGTATGAACCTCCATACTCATACTTTGAAGAGTCAAGATATGAGCCACCACCTTCATACGCTTATTATGAGGAACCATGGCGTGAACAACCAACCTCATATGAGTACTATGAAGAACAAAATTACGACCCTCATCCATCATATGCTTACAATGAAGGACAATGGTGTGAACCATCTACTTCATACGGGTACTATGAGGAACCTAGGATCGAACAACCGGATTCAAGCCATGAGGATCCCGATCCTTACTCTATCACCGACATAGCCGATAGGATAATAGAAAACCTTAAATTTATCGAACGTTGCATAAAAGAATCTCGCGCAAGGGAAGAGGAGTCCCGCGTAAGAGAAGAATTAAAAAAGGAAGAAACGATAATTGAGGAATTAAAAATGGAAGAACAAATAAGTGAAAAACCGACACATGAGTTAGACAACGAAAAAGGTGAGGCCGATAACGATAAAATCCAAGAAGAGTCTACTTTTGAAGAAATTAATCTCTTGTCACCTTCTTTCGAAAATCACTGTTTAGTACCAACTCATGCTAAGTTTTTAAAAGAGTTAAACACTAACACTAAAATTGAAGAAATGGTAAGTATTAAGTTAACTAATGATCAAACTTCACTAATAAAAGAAGATCCTTTTGAAATTAACATTACACCGGTTCCATGTTTTTTTCAAAATTCATTTATTAGTAATGTCACTATTGATAAAGATCTTTGTGTTAACATAATGCCTAATTACATTTTCGAAAAATTAAGTATTAGTGATTTTACTCCACTTCAAATACCCATTTTTCTATCCAACCGGAAAGTAATACAATCAATTGGTGTAGTGGAGGATGTCTTGGTTCAAACAAATCAAATGGTAATCCAAACCGACTTTGTCATCCTCGATGACGCTCCTCTAGTGTTGGGACGACCTTTTGTAAAAACTCATGAAACTTTGAAAAGCCGGAAGTTTAGTAATCTACCTCTTCAGTTAGGGGCATTCAAAAGGAGCATAGATCTTGAGCGTTCAATGAAATACCCTTTTGGCAATAATGACCCCCTAATTGAAGATGAAGATGAGCCACCCGATACAAGTGAAGAAGTTGACCACTTTGTTGAAGAAGAGGTCGCCATAGAACAAACCTTTAAAGTTCTTGATCTAAATGAGCCACAAAATAAAGAGTCTCCTAAAGACCCACCCATTGAGCTCAAGGAACTTCCGAAAGGTTTGGAATATGCTTTTCTAGGCAAAGATGGTAAATTACCTGTAATTATTTCGTCTAAATTAAGTAGTGTAGAAAAAGAAAAAATAATTAATCTTCTTAAAAAACACAAAAATGCGATCGCTTGGAAGCTTGTAGATATTAAAGGAATAAGTCCTTCCATGTGCACGCACAAAATTTTAATGAATGATGACTACAAAATGGTAATACAACCACAACGTAGAGTGAATCGAAATGTGCAAGAAGTGGTTAAAAATGAGGTCATCAAACTATTTGACGCCGGACTAATCTATCCTATCTCCGATAGTCCATGGGTAAGTCCCGTCCAAGTAGTCCTAAAGAAAGGAGGTATGACGGTAATAATTAATGAAAAGAATGAATTAATACCAACAAGAACCGTCACAGGATGGAGAGTTTGTATAGATTACAGACGATTAAATGAAGCAACAAGGAAAGACCACTTTCCTTTGCCCTTCATTGATCAAATGTTAGAACGACTATCTGGTCATAAATTTACTGTTTCTTGGATGGTTTTTCAGGGTACTTTCAAATTCCAATAGCACCTGAAGACCAAGAAAAGACGACTTTCACATGCCCCTATGGAACTTTTGCTTATCATCGCATGCCATTTGGTCTATGTAATGCCCCCACAACTTTCCAACGTTGCATGGTGGCCATCTTCCATGACATGTAGAAAAGACAATGGAAGTCTTCATGGACGACTTTTCTATCTTTGGAGATTCATATGACCAATGCCTCGATAACCTTGAACGAATGCTATCCCGATGTGAGGAACTAACCTGGCCCTTAACTGGGAAAAATGCCATTTCATGGTAACGGAGGGAATAGTACTCGGTCACAAAATCTCGAGCGAAGGAATGGAAGTTGATCGAGCAAAAGTAGACACTATTTCTCGATTACCTCCACCCTCCTCCGTTAGAGCAATCAGAAGTTTCCTAGGGCATGCCGGATTTTGTAGAAGGTTTATCAAGGACTTTTCAAAAATTTCAAGACCTCTAACAAAATTACTTGAAAAAGATGCGCCTTTCATCTTTGACAAAGATTGCAATCAAGCATTCCTAACCCTCAAGGAAATGCTAGTCAATGCACCTATCATGATAGCGCCCGATTGGAAACTACCTTTCGAAATCATGTGTGATGCAAGTGACTTTGTCGTTGGAGCAGTCTTGGGACAAAGAAAAGAAAAGCATTTCCACCCAATTTATTATGCTAGTAAAACACTTAATGATGCACAAGAAAATTACACAACTACTGAAAAAGAATTACTAGCTGTGGTATTTGCTTTTGATAAATTTCGTTCTTACCTTGTTCTTTCTAAAACTGTAGTCTATACAGATCATGCAGCTATCCGGTACCTTTTCAAGAAACAAAACGCCAAGCCACGTTTGATCAGGTGGATTCTACTCCTCCAAGAATTTGATATTGAAATCAAAGACAAAAGAGGAGCAGAAAACACTGCGGCATATCATCTTTCACGCCTAGAAGACCCAGCTTTGGAAGCAACAAGGGACGAGCAAATCAATGAAAAATTTCCAACAGAATCCCTGGAAATGGTGGAAAGTAAACAAGAACCATGGTATGCCGACTACGCTAACTACTTAGCTAGCGGTATAGTCACCAAAGGATGGTCACATCACCAAAGAAAAAAGTTCTTTGCCGATGTGAAGCATTACTTTTGGGAAGACCCCTATCTTTTCAAAATTTGTGCTGACCAACTCATCCGAAGGTGTGTACATGGCAGCGAAGCACGAAGAATTCTCCGCCATTGTCATGAAGGTCCTTATGGGGGACATCATGGTGCTGCTAGTACCGCACGAAAGGTATTTGATTCAGGATTCTATTGGCCAACCATTTACAAAGATGCGCAAAATCTTGTAAAGACATGTGATGCTTGCCAAAGATCAGGTAATATTTCTTCCAAAAACGAAATGCCTCAAAATGGCATTCTCGTTTGTGAAATTTTTGATGTGTGGGGACTCGATTTCATGGGACCTTTCCCACCGTCAAAAGGAAACAAATATATACTTGTGTCAGTTGATTAGTTGTCTAAATGGGCCGAGACCGAAGCTCTTCCAACAAACGATGGAAGAGTAGTGGTAAGATTTCTGAAAAAATTATTCTCTCGTTTTGGAACACCCAAAGTATTAATAAGTGATAGAGGTACCCATTTTTGTAACCATCAACTCGAAAAAATCTTAACAAGATATGGGGTCTATCATCGGGTCTCAACGGCATATCACCCTCAAACAAATGGACAAGCCGAAGTGACTAATAGAGGTTTAAAACGAATACTTGAAAAAACCATAGGATTAAATAAAAAGGAATGGGCTGATAAACTAGATGATGCTTTATGGGCCTTTCGGACTGCTTATAAAACCACTATAGGCACAACCCCGTATATAAGCTCGTCTATGGAAAAAGTTGTCATTTGCCAGTAGAAATACCTCACAAAGCCTATTGGGCAATAAAAAGTGTAAACCTAGATCTAGAAATTGCAGGTAAAAATCGATTTTGTCAAATAAATGAATTAGACGAACTAAGGAATTATGCATACTCCAACTCAGAAATTTAGAAGGAAAGAATGAAAAATTTACACGACAAATATATTAAGCCTAATGAATTTCGAGTAGGAGACCAAGTTCTATTGTTTAATTCACGACTTCGATTATTTTCGGGTAAACTAAAATCCAGGTGGTCAAGACCTTTTTCCATCACCCATATTTTTCCTCACGGTGCAGTAGAAATTAAATCTCGAAATGGAATTCCATTCAAAGTCAATGGCCAACGGCTAAAGCTCTATCGAGGATCCATTGAGGATGAGGAAGAAGAGATCTCATTTCAAACGGTCGACGAATAAAAAGAGGCACCCACATCATACCTGGTATGTTACGAACAAGCGAGTATACATCAAAACCGGTAAGTCCTTTAACCATATTTTCGGGAAAATGGGCACTCACACGAGCACTAAAAAAAACTTCGCTCGGCACGGGGCCGTGTCTGCGCGACTGTCGAGATAAAACCCTCTTTTCACAACAGTTACATCATTCCGCACGCCCCGTTTCCCCGAAAAAGCTCTGGTCCGAGGCGATTTTCTGCAGATTTTCGACGTTACCTCTAGTTCTAACAACACCAAGGTATGATTCTATCATCATTAGTAGTTAGATTAGTTACTTGCATGTAGTTAAAACATCACAAATTTGGGGAAAAATTTAGGGTTCTTGAAGTTCATCCGCATCGAACCTCAAATTTTTGAAATAATTTGCTAGCATTAGTTTAGACTAGTATAATGGGAAGTAATTACACTTGTGTTGTTGATAGATTTGCCCAATTTCTCACAAAAACCTCAAACCCTTGTTTTTGAACCAAAAAAGATAAAACTGAAGGGGTAAACGGTTTGTTTTGAGAAAAACGGCACTTGGGGTTTCATTTTCGGGGGAAACCGCTACTACTTGACCAAAAATTTCAAATTTTCGGGACCGGGTCGAAAAATGAAGTTTTTGAGTAACAGACGCCTGGACACGGGGCCGTGCCCGCTGAGCACGGGGCCGTGTCCAGCTCACTGTTTGCACTTTCTTTCGAAATCTCACTGTTTCATGCTAACTTTTGGTGTATTCTTTCAGATGTCGAAGTTCACAAGATTCAACGTAAATGAGCTCGATGCTAGGGCTAGATATGAGATACTTCAAACAAGACCCGAGGAATACCCAAGGCAAGCGTGCACGGACCTATTAACCATGGTAAACCAGCTTGACCGGTTCAACAACCTTGTTACAGGACCACTAAGGGTTGCCTTGACCACTCGACTTCGATCGGTACATCAATGCACTATGGAGTTCTACAGTACCTTCACCTTCACTTCAAGGTGCGACCCGTTCGACAATGAGGGGGTTGCATTCCGGTGTGGTGGGACGAGATACTAGATCTCTATGGCACAATTCGGGGCAATAGTGGGACTGTATACGGAGGAAGATTCGGGAAATGAGGAAAACACCGGGGGATTGCGAGATCTGGATGAAAATGAGCGCCAAGCCGCATGGGGCCAAATTGGTGAAGGACACTACAACCCCAGCAGCACAAAGAGCACTAAGCTGAGGGACCCGCTTTATCGCTACATTCATAGGCTCCTTACTTACTCTCTTAGCCAAAGACATGACAGTAGCGGCGTGGTTGGGTTAAAAGATTTGGTAGTCCTTCACTGCATCCACAACCAGAGGCACCTCGATGTTCCATATCTCCTGCTTCGAAACATGCATCTGATCCGTCTTGCTCATGCACCAACCCCTATCTTCTTTGGGGATGGGTGTACCGCCTCTTCAAGCACTTCACGCACATTCCTAGGTCCTTTGAAAGGAGCCCATGGTCGGGACGAGTTGATATACACATTTTCCGCGCCATGAACCTAATTTATGAGGCGGAAGACAGATCAGTGAGCTTTCAAAGGATGCAAGGCCATGCATGGAACCCACAGGAGGCCCTAGTCCTTCACGCTCCACCTCCCCACTACCAATATCAACCCCATGGTGAACCGGGCCAATCCTCCTCTCAAGGAGGTGGTTTTCCTAACCTTCAAAGTTTACATGATCTTTTGCAGGAAAACCTCATGTGCACCAGGAACACATATAACCTCGCCAACAACACATACCACCGGGTCGGAGCATTACCGATATACAAGACGACATCGGGAACATCCGAGAGTATATGGCGGGTCATGGGGACGGAGGTGATGACAGCGATGAGGACATGGACTAGGAAGATGAAGTAGAAGCAGGAGCGGGTTGATGGTGAACCCACAGGTTAAAGTCCTTTTTCTATCGAAACAATTGACGGCCTGCTTGCCGAGTGTTAGACAATTTACTTTCCTTAACTCCTTTTTATTTTCTGCTTTATTTTTCTTTTTACTTTATGGTTTGGATGATTAACTTGATAATTTAGGACGTTCGGTATTGCTTGGTGTGGTGTTTACTGATAAAACAGGTACAAATGAGGCTTATAGTGCTAAATATTAGCACTAATAAAAGCCGGGACAGAAAAAACGGAGAGAGAAACCTGTTTTTCGGCCCTACAGACAGTCCACACGGGGTCGTGTCCAGCCGACACGCCCCCGTGTCCACCTCCCAGACCTGCTGTTTGTTTATTTTTCTGTAGATTTTCGCCAGACACGGGGTCGTGCCCAGCCAACACGCCCCCGTGTGCAACTTCTGTAAGTTTTCGTTATTGGCACTTGAACACGGGGTCATGTCCAACGAACACGGGGTCGTGTCCATACTGCCAGTAACATAAAATTTTGCTTTTAACACTATTTTACACATTCAATTAACCTAAAAACTTATTTTTAAGACACATTGAGGACAATGTGTAATTTAAGTGTGGGGGGGGGGGGGTGCTAAAACCTTGAATTTTGCAAGTCCTAATAACAAGCCATACACAAAACTCTATTCGAACCGCTAATCACCCCAAATTTTTCAAAAATTTTCAATTTTTTTTACTTGTCTAAGTTTAAGTTGGGAATTCTAATTCTAACAAGGTTATATTTTTACAAATTTACAACCGATAGCGTCGTGATAAAAAGAACCAACATAAGAAAATTATGAAACGAAATGACAAATTTAGTTAAAATTTGATTATATATACTTGATCACGTAAAAAACCCATTCCCACAAAAGTGAGTTTTGAGCCTTTATAGAGCATACAAATACATATCTTTACACTAAATGCTCATTTTTCATTTCTTGTGTGAATAGCCGCTTGGTTCTTACGACTCTAGAACTTGCCACGACAATTCATTCCCGGTCTTTACCAACTTAAACCCAAGTAAGTAAATGATGGAGGCATTAGGACTAACCCTTTTTCTTTCAACACCATTATTTTTATTTTTCTTTTTACCTACCCAAAAATTCCCCATAGTTAACCCCTTTGAGCCTAAACCTTTTCATTTCTTAACCCAAAATCCTTTTACCCACCAAAACCCTTTGTTTTCATTTTTTTCCTTATTTTAGTAACAAAGCTTGGTTTTCGTGTGACTCTTAAAAACATGGTGATAAAGTTGAAAATAAACAAACAAAGCTCCTCAAACAAAAGCTTGTTTGAATAAATACTTCATTGAAAATAAAAAGTCACAAAAACAAAATGTTTTACAAAAACCAACGCTTTTTACGCCTTTTCGCCCTTTTCAACTAACCACTAACCCAACCACCCACCTTTAGCCCAAGCCTAACCTTTCACCCAAAAAGTCCTCTTGATATTTACAAAGGTATAAAGTTAAAAAGGATGAGGATTGATTGCTTGGCAAGCTTATGGTAGAAATAAGTTCCACGCCGCTCTCGAGTGATTCACTAAAAATACACCTTCGGCCGAGTGTGAGTGATTTCCCTAGTGAGGTATGTGAACTTGTATATAAATGAAATTTGAAAAAGGTATGTTATGCCCTAATAAATAATTCATCTTATGAAATGTTTTTAATAAATCATAACGAATAGGATTGTAAATAAATAAAAATAAAACCTAAACGATCTTGGAAAAACCCGACACTCTATGATAAGCCCGAAAACCTTCTCTTCTACCCATTCCATTTGGGAGTGAATAAAGCCACATTATAAAGAGTTTTGCTTGAGGACAAGCAAAGATTCAAGTGTGGGGGTATTTGATACGCGCAAAATGCAACATATAAATTATATCAATTGTGGCATAAAACTAACCCTTTTTTAGTACCAATGTTAGAAAAAGTGTGTTTTTGTCTTCCTTTTGTATTTTCAGGATTAAATAAGCTCAAATTAACAAAAGAAGCAAAAAGACAGTAAAATCTAACATAAATACAAGAAAAGGAACAAAAGTGGATTGCCCGACCCCTCGACAGCATCCTTCCAAGCAAAACAGAGAAGGCAGAAGACTGAACAAGGCCCGTGCTCAGCGAGCACGGGGCCGTGCCCAAGAAGCAGCAGAAAAGACAAACTAATAGAAGCTTCTATTGCCCACCACGGGGCCGTGCCCAGCGGACACGGGGGCGTGGTAAGAGTACTGCAGGCGCATTTATTGTAATTGCGAATTACAATTGATGAAGAGAGAGAGTGTCAGACGGCCACGGGGCCGTGCCCAGCGGGCACAGGGCGGTGTCCAGGCTTCTGTTCAGCCTATAAATAGGAGTGCTTGGAGCCATTTCAACTCATCCCTTGGCACACCACCTCTCTCACACTTCACCCACCACCCACCACCACCATAACACCATCATCCACCACCATCATCCAATGTCCATCATAGAGTGTGTGAGTCGTCTCGGGATCCAAGATTGATCGTAAGAGTTCTTGACAATCAAAGGCCATGTTTGCCTAAGTCTCTTACATCACTTCGTGAAGACAAGTGTCTAGTGTAATACTTTTTATTTTTAATCTTTTGCACTTTTTATTTGGTTTTGTATTAATGACTTTAATAACTAGTTTCTTATGTTGAAGGTGATTCTTCCTTATCGTTTGTCTGTGGTGTCTTGACATTATTTTACTGTCTATATAAAATAAAAGATTTTCACCATTCATATCTCCACGGTCTATATGGAGGTATGTTGGCTATCTGGTCGGGGGTTAAGGGAACGGTTTGGTAAGTGTCTTGCCCTTGTTCAGCGTTTAGAGGTCCTGCAAGGGACCTGAGTCAAATTTAGTAGGATCTCCTTCAATACCCAAAGGTATTGGATGGCGGGGATCCAAACTCTTTGACCCCCTCATAAGTTAACTACTATTAATACTATAACCCGGCTATTTAGGACTGTGTCTCTGCTGACTCAGACTACTTAGTCGAGGGTAACGTCACCTTCAAAAGAGGGGCCTACCATAATTTGCATTAATAGCTTAATTAATTATCTTTCAATAATCCGACCCTTTAGGATTGTATCCTTGCTGACTCAAACGACTAGGTTGAGGGTAACGTCACCTTCAAAAGAGGGGCCTACTACAATAACTAAGATAATCTCTTAAACAAGTGCAAAAATGCGAAAATAATCAAAGGTTACACTATACACGAGTCGGATCCAAGTGATTCATCTTTTCTATCTGTTTTATTTTTATTTTTCAGCATTTAGTTAGTTTTATTTTCTTAGTTTAAAAATCTTTTCTTACATTTTGATTTGATTAGACGTTGAGGATAAACCGGTACTAAAAGCTCTTGTGTCCTTGGACGACCTCGGTATCTTACCAACACTATACTTCATCCACGATGGGTGCACTTGCCCATATGTGTGTGTAGTGTTAGTAAATATCGTGTTTTATAAATTTAAAACTTGGCTAAAAAAGGTGTAAAAAGGGCTTAAAATATATACCTAAAACATATACACACCCACACGCATCAAGGGTGTTTGAATTGGGTTAAGAAACGAAAAGGTTTAGGCTCAAAGGGGTTAACTAGGGGGATTTTGGGTAGGTGGTAAAAAAAAGAAAAATAATGGTGTAGAAATAAAAAGGGTTAGTCCTAATGCCTCCATCATTTACTTACTCGGGTTTAAGTTAGTAAGGACCGAGAATGTATCATCGTGGCAAGTTCTAGAGTTGTAAGAACCAAGCGGCTATTCACACAAGAAACGAAAAATGAGCATTTAGTTTAAAGATATGTATTTGTATGCTCAATAAAGGCTCAAAACTCACTTTTGTGGGAATGAGTTTTTATGTGATCAAGTATATATAATCAAATTTTAACTAAGTTTGGCATGTCGTTTCATAATTTTCTTATGTTGGTTCTTTTTATCACGACGCTATCGGTTGTAAATTTGTGAAAATATAACCTTTTTAGAATTTTCAAATTCCCAACTTAAACTTAGACAAGTAAAAAAAAATGAAAAAATTTTGAAAAAATTTGGGGTGATTAGCGGTTCCAATAGAGTTTTGTGTAAGGCTTGTTAATTAGGACTTGCAAGATTCAAGGTTTTAGCATCCCCCCCCACACTTAAATTACACATTGTCCTCAATGTGTCCCAAAAATAAGTTTTTAGGTTGATTGAATGTGTGAAAAGGTTTAAAAAAGCAAAATTTTCTGTTACTGGGAAACTGGACACGGCCCCGTGGTGTCCGGGCACGGCCCCGTGTTCAGGTGCCAGTAACAAAAGTTTGTAAAAAGAAACAGAAGCCTGGACACGGGGGCGTGTTCAATGAGCATGCCCCGTGTCCAGTTTACCTGAACTGGGCATTTTCTACAGATTGTGCAGCACGGGGCCGTGTTGGGCGGGCACGGCCCGTGCTGAACTTGCTGTAACGAAGAAAAATTTGTCGGATGGCCCTGTTTTCGTGCATGGGTCGCTGGTGCAAGTTTCCCTTGTTATCCTTTACCATCCCGGGTGTGTTTTATTCCTGAAAATTAAAACTAAACTTGAAAACATAAAAATTAATCTAAACTAAACTAAGGATTGTTCCGCATAATGCCTCCGTGGTGCGCCACGTTCATAAGGGTCCTTGGCTAGACCCAAAGCCTTGTCATATGTTACCCAAGGGGGATGTTTTGCATCCCATGCTACACCGTCGGAGAGCATCATCCAAACTTGAGTCAATGACCTTCATGTAGTTGATCGGGTCTTCGTCTTCTACTCTTTTTCCGACTCCAAACTTTACTTCCTCATCCCCAACCCTCAATGTTAGTGTTCCATCATTCATATCTACCACTGCTTGGGCTGTAGCTAGGAATGGCCTCCCTAGGATGAGTGGTACTTCGGTATCTTCCTCCATATCTAGTATGACAAAGTCGGCCAGGAAGACAAATTCGCCAACTTTGACCGATAGATTTTCAGCGACACCTTGTGGATATTTGACGGATCTATCGGCGAGTTGTATACTTATTTTTGTAGGACTTGTTTTTCCTAAGCCGAGTCGATTGAACATTGATGAGGGCATGAGGTTGATGCTTGCCCCGAGATCTGGTAGTGCATTACGAATGGGAGATTTCCCAATCGAGCAAGGAATTGTGAAGCTTCCGGGGTCAAGCTTCTTTCGCGGAAGTTTATTGAGTAGTAAGGGGGAGCACTCTTCGCCTAAGTTAACTAATTACAATGATTCAATTTTCCTTTTATGAGTGAGGAAGTCCCTCATAAATTTTGAATATTTAGGCATTTGAGTTAGGACCTCAATAAATGAAATATTAACATGCAATTGTTTTAGTAAATGTTCGAACTTTGCGAATTGCTCATCGGTCTTTTGACGTATTAACCGACCGGGTATGGAACCGGAGGAGTCTTAGCTGGCTCTTGAATTGGTGGAGAAGCCTTCTCTTCTTGGGGCGCGAGTGGAGTTGGTTGTTTAGATTGGCTTCCTTCAGTTGGTGGAAGTGGAGCATCTTCAGGACCCACGGTACGGTTTCTCAACGTTATGGGATGTACTTGCGCCTTTGGGTTGGTTTCGGTATTACTTGGTAACGAGCCTTGTGGTCTCTCGGAGAAATTTTGAGCTATTTGATTTAATTGTTTTTCAATGTTTTGAATGATAGCTTGTTGATTTCTAAAATTCGATTCCAATTATTGAAATCGATCCGAGATTTTCTTTTCGGTATCGGAGATGAGGCGAGATACAGTATCTTCAAGCCTTTCTCGTCCACTTTGTTGTTGAGAAAAAGTTTGTGGTTGTTGAAAGTTAGTGCGTTGGTTTTGTTGGTTACTACTATTGTCGGGATCTCTCCAACCAAGGTTAGGGTGGTTACGCCATCCTTGGTTGTAGGTACCCGTTGGGGGACCCGACGGCCTAGGTCTATTATCAATGTAGTTTACCATTTCCGTTTGATCATCTAATTCTTTCATACAACTCCAATTTTCATGTGGCCCACCACACCCTTCACAAGACATTACCGAGACCGTTTTTGCCATTTCTAAGATTTATTGCAAAGAAGTGCTTTCATCAACCTTATGGGCGCCCGGGGCAATAGATTTATTGCTTCGGGGAGTGTGCCACTGAAAATTGGTTTGAGCGATTTCCTCAATTTGATTATATATTTCATTTGGGCGACGATTACCTAAAAGTCCTCCGGAGCTAGAATCAAGTGTTTGTCTAGTGTGTGGCAACAACCCATTGTAGAAAGTGGATACTTGATGCCATACAGCAAGACCGTGATGAGGACACTTTCTTAGTAGCTCCTTGAACCTTTCCCAAGTTTCATATAAGGATTCCCCATCCTCTTGTGAATATGTATTAATTTCAGTCATTAATTTAGCCGTTTTAGCAGGGGGGAAATACTTATATAGAAACTTTTGGGCTAGTTCATCCCAGGTGGTTACTGAGCCAACTGGAAGGGTATTAAGCCAAGCCTTAGCTCGGTCTTTAGTGAGAATGGAAACATACGAAGGCGGATGGCGTCGTTTGATGCCCCATTGATCCGAAAGGTATCACATATTTCTAAGAAATTAGTAATATGTAGATGAGGATCCTCGTCCGCAAGCCCATGGAAGGTTGCGGAGTTTTGAAGCATTTGTATCAAATGTGGCCGAACTTCGAAGTTGTTGGCTTCGACATTCGGTGCATTGATAGCGGCGCCGAGATTACCTACGGTGGGGCGTAGGTAATCCATGAGGGTACGTTGGTCCGCCATCGGAAGTGGGTCTCCTGAAGCTTTCTCTTGGTTTTTAGCTTTAAGTCTTTTTCTAATAAAGCGTTCGGGTTCTTCTAGAGGTTCTTTTATGTCTCTACTAGAACTTGTTGGTGCAGTTGTCTGTCGACTTCATCTTCGTTCGAGTCTTAGTTTAGAATTGATTGTACAGTGCATGAAAAACGAAAAAAGTGAGAATTAGGGGTGATTCCGCTTGAAATGACACTAGGTCATGTTCAAGTGAAATCACATAAACTTCTGATTCCGCTCCAAATATATAAGACAGATTCCGCTCCAAATGAATGTTGAGATTCCGCTTGAAACATGTTCAAGCGGAATCAGAAAGTGTATATATAGGGGTAGTCTGAGCGGAATCAAGCAGTTGTTCAGTTCATGTTTCCGACGCCGAGGTGCTGCCGAGGTGTCTCCGAGTCTGTAATCGCATTCAAGCTAAACAAAGATAGAATCAATGAATTCCGCCTCTGATTCTGTCTGAGCACTCTTCTAATCGACTCGTTAGGTCGTCTCACGATCCTACAGAACTGGAGCTCATACACTACGTAGAAAGTTGTGGCGCCTGGGTTCCTAGTCCTGCAATAAAAACAGAAAAGAACGTTGGTCAGAATGTTCACCACGGCCCCGTGCTCAGATGAACACGGCTCGTGGTCGGAGATACAGTGATTGTTTTCCGGATACCTGTTACTGGGGTGTTGGACACGGCCCCGTGTTGCACCGACACGGCCCCATGCTCAACTGTCTGTAACTCTGAAAATAAAAACTGCTAGTGACAATGCTGGGCACGGCCCGTGCTGAGCTCTGCAGAAACTGAAAAATTATGAAAATCCTAAAAATAAAAGAAAAATTTAGAAAAAACGATTAGGCCGTTGATTCCTAACTTTCTTAAAATCCTTGTGTCCCTGGCAATGGCGCCAAAAACTTGATGCGGGTTGGTGTGTATATGGAATTAAGTATATTTTAAGCCCTTTTTACATGTTAGTCAAGTTTTAAATTTATAAAACACGATATTTTACTAATACCAAACACACATATGGGCAAGTGCACCCATCATGAGCGTAGTATAGTGTTGGCAAGATACCGAGGTCGTCCAAGGACACAAGAGCATTTAGTACCGGTTTATCCTCAACGTCTAATCAAATCAAAAATTTAGAAAAAGATTTTTAAACTAGAAAATAAAAACTAACTAAAATTCTGAAAAATAAAATAAAAATAAAAACATTGCAGGATCTATACACTGAACAATGGCAAGAGGTCCCCCGCCATCCAATACCGGTGGGTATTGAAAGAGGTCCTACTAAATTTGACCCAGGTCCTTTGCAGGATCTATACACTGAACAATGGCAAGACTCATACCAAACTGTTCCCTTAACCCCCGACCAGGTAGCCAACATACCTCTATATAGACCGTGGAGATATGAATGGTGAAAATCTTTTATTTTATATAGACAGTAAAATAATGCCAAGACACCACGGACAA
Organism: Helianthus annuus; assembly: GCF_002127325.2. Taxonomy (NCBI): domain Eukaryota; kingdom Viridiplantae; phylum Streptophyta; class Magnoliopsida; order Asterales; family Asteraceae; genus Helianthus; species Helianthus annuus. The sequence continues at coordinate 85,024,446 of NC_035448.2, forward strand.
ACGATAAGGAAGAATCACCTTCAACATAAGAAACTAGTTATTAAAGTCATTAATACATAACCAAGTAAAAAGTGCGAAAAGATTAAAAATAAAAAGTATTACACTAGACACTTGTCTTCACCAAGTGATGTAAGAGACTTAGGCAAACATGGCCTTTGATTGTCAAGAACTCTTACGATCAATCTTGGATCCCGGGATGACTCACACACTCTATGATGCACAATGGATGATGGTGGTGGATGATGGTGTTGTGATGGTGGTGGATGGTGGGTGGTGGGTGAAGTGTGAGAGAGGTGGCGTGCCAAGGGATGAGTTGCAAGTGATCCAAGCACTCCTATTTATAGGCTGAACAGAAGCTCAGGCACGGCCCCGTGTCCATCCTCTTCTCTTTCTTCATTAATTGCAATTTGTCTGCATTAGTTGACCACGCCCCCGTGTCCGCTGAGCACGACCCCGTGTGCAGAAGCGTATCTGTACTATCAAGATTTGCCTGGATTCTACGAATCTTATAGTTGACCACGGCCCCATGTCCGCTGAGCACAGCCCCATGGTGGGCGATGGAAGCTTCTACAACTATGTCTTTTCTGCTGACATTTGGGCACGCCCCCGTGCTCACTGAGCACGGGGCGTGTTTGTTCCTTTTCTTGGGAAGATGCTGTCGAGGGGTCGGGCATGCCATGTTTGTTCCTTTTCTTGTATTTATGTTAGATTCAGTTGCCTTTTTGCTTTTTTTGTTCATTTGAGCTCATTTAATCCTGAAAATACAAAAGGAAGACAAAAACACACTTTTTCCAACATTAGTACTAAAAAAAGGGTTAGTTTTATGCCACAATTGATGTAATTTATATGTTGCATTTTTATGCACATCAGCTTCCATGAAACAATAAGGATGGAGAGTTCCCACTTAAATACCCCTTTAAGTTTCATCTCTCATCCGAGGTGGGACAAGGTGCCACTTTCCCACTTTTTCCAGCATTCAAGTTTCAAACACCAAACTTTGAGCATCGATATCTCATTCATCTTAGCTCTGTTTTGGACGTGGTTTAGTTCGTTGCGAAGCTCTTCCGACATAGAACACAAACCCACAAATAAATATATAAAACCCACTCATTTAATTATATTTATTTCTAGTCCAAAATAGGAAAAAGAATTTTCCTATATTTGTGAAAAATGCTATTTTCACAAAGCTACCCTTGTGTACTGTAGTTGAAGCGAATGTAAATCGCCATCTTCCAGCTAGAAGGTTTTGATTTCAACACTGCATTTATAGTCTTCATAATAAGTTGGCCAGCCCTGAGAATTTATTTACCCTGTTCGTGCTTGAAAAAACGTGTCCTTAGGCCTTAACGAAATTGAGTATTGGGCTCATTAAATGTTTAAATCTAATGGAAATGGGCTAATAACTAATCTAAACCATAAAAATAGTTTTGTAAGTGAGCTAATGTTGGTGTTTGTATGAGTATACCCTATTAATTTTTTTATTTTTACATTTACATATCAGATTTTTTTAAATAATGTGCCCTTCGAAGTATCGGGCTCTGGCCGGTGGTCCTCCCCGCCAACCCTAAGGCCCGACCATGCACTTATGTCTAACGAATATTACAAAAGACCAGCCGCCGGGAGACACTAGCCATCCTTTTTATATAAGTTGTCTCAACATATTATGCTTCGATTGACTGATTGTAAAAGGGGAACTTTATTGGCACACCGGTCAATCTATTCGCACATTTTACTTTTTCAATACAGGTCGTATAAGTCCAAAAGTCAAAAGTCAAGTCTGCAGATCCAGTTGTAACACCCCGTGTTTTCGAATGTCAAAGTCAAAGTCAGAGTCCAAGTCAACTTTGACTTCTTGACTGTTAATGTTCTTTTGCTTTTTGTATTATGTGGAGTAAGTTTTGTCTAAATGAAATGATCGAATGTTTAATCAATGCGACCGATTTACGACTGTGAATAGTAGGAAGTAACAATACGATAAAGTTAATCAATCGATAATCAAGTTAATCAAATCAATCATCGAACTCGAACCTCGAATTATGCGAATTTCGGTATTGCTATATGTGTGTGTGCGCCTTATGTGTTACTTGTGCATGTTTACTTTGTGTTTTGTGTGGTATTCAATCGAATCAATCGAACTCGAATCTAAACTCGAAAAGCAATCAAACTCAATCAAAAATGACATCGAAACGTGACTTACAGATGATTGTATGTTAGATATAGTAGTTGGGACTGAAAGTAATTTGACTAGGAACTCTATCGTATTCGTATCATCGTCCATCGAAATCGAAATATCGAAAACCGTCGCGAACACTCGAAAAGGGTTGCTGATCGAACATGAAACATCCTGATCGAACAGGCCAACCGATCGAACAGGCTGTTCGATCGAGCAGGCCATTCGATCGGAGATCCTGGCCGATCGGTTGACACTTTCCTCTTTGGGAGGCCTATAAATAGACCCGTCATTGTCACTCTTTCTACTTTTGGAAAGCTCTGACCGAACCAGCCCTTATTCTTCACCTTTTCTCATATTTCTCTCAACTCCGGTAAGTTTTCACTCTAATTCTTGTACGTTTTTTATCATTACATGATTCTACACCTTTCTATCTTTCAAAACTTGATTTCTAACCGTGAAATCACCAAGATCTAAGTGTTCTTGGGTGATGTCATCATGGTGTTCTTGAAGAGCATCATACTTTGGCCTCATTCAACCGTGAATAGCTTAGATCTGACCGATTTCCACATAAACAAGCTAGGATTTGTAAGAATCTTAACATTTTCATGGAAGGAGTTCCAACTTTCTTTCAACTCGTTTACACTCAAAACCTTAAAATCGATAGAAACGGAGCTCGAACTAACTAACTAATCATTCTAACAGTCAAGAGGTTCAAGATTCGGATTCTATCTATGAGGTTCACCGATTTCGGGTTAAACATCAAACTACCGTTGTGACACCTGTGTCACTGTGACCGTCAAACAAATACCAAACCAATGAAATATTGTGTTTCATACTTGGGATTTGTGAAAATATGTGTATCGTTTGCACATATCAATTCTTGTTCGATTTCGGGCTTTAAATCGCTTTCTGAAAGGTTATACGCGATCTGATGCGTAAATATAGCCAGTTTAATGCAACAAACATTTCGGAACAGTGACATAGGCTTAACATACCTTAAATAACCTTTACATAACTTAGAAATAAGTTTTGGATGGTTTGGTATGCCGAAATCAAGTTTATTCGCTTACAGGGACTAAATTCGACAAACTGCGAAAGTATGCTGATTTGTACTGTAATAAACAATCCGAAACTTGACCATAAGTTAAACACACCTTAAATATCCTTTCCATAGCTTAGAAATAGGCTTTGAGGGGTTCGGTGTGCTAAAATGAACTTTATGCTCATTTAGGGACTAAAAGCGTCAAAAAATGTACAAGTTTGCATTTTCGTGCATATCTTATGTTCTGAATATATCCGGACACCCAAAAATTTATGTTATCATTAAAATATTATATTTTAGTGATTGGCATGATAAAATTCCATTCGTCGCTCAATTTGGATCGTTTTTGTGTTCGTTACGACTTCCGTCGTAATTAACCGAACAACGCAACCGTACGACCAAACGAACCGACATCCGAGATATTTTTGAGCATGTTTTGAGTTCCCAATACTTTAACTTCATTTTGGAGCCTTGAAATGAGGTTAACGGGGCTTAAACGTGTCAAAAATCAGCCGAAATCCAAGTTTCTGAAGTGTAGGGACCTGTTTTGACATTTATGTCAAACTTTCCTGAGGCGGGGCGCGTAAGCCCTTCCCAATTTCTTATGCGGGCCGCCTCAGGTGCCCAACGACCAGAAACTCAATTTTAGCAAACTGTTGATACTTCAGGGGCTGTTTTTGGCACTTTCTTTGTGTGGTGGCCAAGTTAACACCTTCCCAAGTAATATTAGCTGGCTTTAACACATGTATGGTTGTGATTTATTGCTTAATGGCCAAGAAAAACACTTGTGATGATCCTAGAGCATCAACACAACTATAAATAGCAAGCCAACCTCCTCAATTCTTTACTCATTCCTCTCATTTCTCCTCTACTTCTGCTTTGGAGCTCTCTCAATCTGAATTGGGACTTGTCTTCTTTGTAGAAAAGATAGCAAGGACTTGGGTGAGCCTTCTTTCATTCTTTTATTTGCTTTATAGTCTAAATAGTCAAACAAGTGTTTGACTATCAGTTTGACCAGCCTTTGGTCAACGCAAAGTTCGGTTGAACTTTGCAACGTGATTGTAATCACGTTGGTTATAATCCTTAGTGATTATACCCGCTGATTACCACGTTCGCTAGATGTAGTGTCGAGTCAAAGTTTCGGTCAAAATGCATTTTAGCACGCATTTTGCAACGGAACTACTTTAGTGTATCAAAACACTTTGTTTTGATACCAAATCAGTAGGTTAAACATGTTTTGACATGTTTAACTCGACACTATTAGTTTAGTGCTTGTTTAGGGTCGTAAGGTAAGCGGTCTAAACAACCGCTTAGACTTTCGAACCAGACCCGTTTGGTCAATCTTTAGGATCCGACCAAGCTTACTTAGTAATCATAGTTGCATAGGGAATAACCACTGAGGTTATACCTTATGATTACATAGGATTGGTTAGTCATTTGCTAGTTAGCTTGTATGCCCATAGGAAATGACCAAAATACCCTTTTGAAGCTAAAATCCGTATTTTGCCTGTGTGAACTTATTTTTGACATATAATCTGATTTAGTAACATGTTTAGGGGTAATTGAGCATGTAAGACTTGGCATAGCACATAGTTAACCATCCGGACATAGTTTTACGCTAACGACGCATTATAGTAGCTTATGTTACCATAATGTGTCGAAACGGGTCAAAAGCACTTAGGTAGACTTTCCAATTAGAATGTAAGGTCTATTAAATCATACCATACGAGTTTAATTACTCGTTTGATTTATAGAACCTCATTCTATCCTATCTCCCGATTTAGGTCCGGTTATTTACATAGTTACCTATATAGGGTGCCGTTTGATTCCCTGATCACTCTAGCTTTGCTTGGTTGTTGTTCAAGACTTCTAAGCACCCTCAGGTGAGTACATAGTCCCCTCTTTTACTGTTTTCAAGCTGTTTGGGGTGGAACACATGTGCCTACTTGATACTTTCATGTTTCCCATGTTTTTATATCATATAATTACTATGTTCAATAGTACACTATTAGTACATGATTTTATTACGTTTTGCTAAGTATGTTCACTTAACATGCTAGCATATTGATTTCCGTATATTACATTTTGTCGCATATGCTCATCCAGCATATGGACACATTGTTTTACATTTTGAACCGTTGTAACCGTTTGATCATGTGAACCGTTGTAACCGTTTGATCCTGTGAACCGTTTGTGACTACTTGATTATGTGAATCGTTTGTAATCGCTGATTGACATGAACCGTTTGTAATCGTTGATTGACATGAACCGTTTGAAATCTGTTTGAACCGTTGGGTTAGGGAAATGATTAGGTAACGGGGCGGGTGTAATGTGTTAAAAGCATGGTGGATACGCCACTGGTACTTCCTATATATAAGTGCTTTTAATACATTATATATCGTTGCGTTATCTAGATCACTTGGGCAATGGTAAACAAAACAAAGTTGTATTACAAGGTTTTTCCAACAATATATTATACTATTGGAGTTTTTATTCCAAAAACGATTTACAAATCTGGATTTAATTAAACAAATGTTTTGGAGTTAAGAATCATGGCTATGAGATTTTATAAACTGTAACCAATTTGATTTGAGTTGGTTAATTATGTCGCAATACTATACTTTTCAAAACAAGGTTTTTAAATAAGTATTGCAACATGCAAACTAGCCATGAATCTGACACTCAAACAAAACCTATGTACTCGCCGGCATTTTTATGCTGACGTACCTATTTTCACATGTGTTTCAGGTACAATAGTTGATGATGCTTGATGATGATATTGGTGTATTCTCACATAGGAATGGACAAGGCCTTAGCGACTTTAAAACTTGGAGGATAATAGTTGTATTTATCTAATTTGTATCAAAACATTTAGTTCAATAATTCAATAAAAGGAAACTATTTATTCCATGGTTGTGAAACAATGATTCTGTTACAACACTCCCCGACGTTTCCGCCACGTTTTGTTGTTTTACGTGGCGGGGTGTGACAGAAAAGTTGGTATCAGAGCCAATGGTTATAGGGAATTAGGTTATTAGTAATGCTTTGACCTAGACTATAACCTTCCTAGGACCCTAACGCGAGTTTACTTGCGTTTAGTCATAAAACAATACCGTCACCTATCCTTAGGTGATAACCACAACGAGAACACAAAATTCGAATCCGCTTTGAAAACTAATCATCTGTTCTATGATGATTGATTACTAGGTTTTGAACCCTTTAATATAAGGTTTCGAACCCTTTAAGTTTTCAAAGATCCCGTCAAAGTTTGGGTTTAATAATGTGAACACGTGCGAACTGGAAGGGTGGATGCCTGTACCCTGGGTCTTCTGTCTAAGGCTAGAGTGTTCGTACAAATCCGCAGTATCGGACCAGTCACTCTTACCTGGGAACTCTTGGGGTGAGTGTCCACTTATAGGCGAGCATGTCTTCGCGATACATTATATTGACCTGCTTACTTTGATTAGTCACTGTCTCATTTGTTTGCCTTTGGTAACAAACAAATGGTCACAATCTTCATGCATTGTCATTCTCTTTTGACTATCTTTCGCTTGTTTCCACCTATGCCTTCCATTGTCTTCAAGATGCCTCTTCATCGAACAACACTCAAATGTCCGAACCAGGTGCTGTAGTTACCCAGCAAATAGGCATCGTACTCCAGAGGACCGTTGTTTTAGCTATCACCACGACTCGCCTCAGGGATGAAACCGTATAAGGGAACTACTCCTTGGTGCAATCAATATAGCCGTCATCATCCGAATCAAATACCCTGTTTCAAGTGTACCCACGGTGGACGATGGGGACATTTGGTTAACGTGTGCCGCTTTGCGATCCAAAGCAAAGTTGTTACCAACCCTGCTGTTGTTTAAACCTTCAAATCCTGCTTCATATGTCGCCTTGGCATATCTAGCGCCTCAACCTCATGAACTTTCTACTTTATGTATCGACTTAAGCACGCCTAGTGCAAGGTGTCGGAACACCTCTCGTTACACAAAACTCCAAAATCCATGTAGGATCTTTCTATCCTCATAATTAGATCCTTGTGGATGGGTATCGTTCATCGGAGCCCTTAATTTAATTCTTTGTATGATTCAATACGTACATTACGATTCAATAAGGACAAAGCCGAATTCCTATTAAGATTTTCCTATCTTCATAGATAGATTCTTGAAAATGATTAAAGTGCCAAATGAAATCCATGGATTGGATTCCTGGTGTGCTTTAAATATCTATGTCCAAAGATAACAAATTAAAGGTCAAGTTAATCAATTATGTGATTATGTGTTTATGTGTTCCCTTTTTATGTTTTGTGTGATCCAAATTTTGTTATCCAAATCCTCGTAGAATCTTCCATATCTTCGTATAAGGGATTCATAGTAGGATATCCAAAGGTACTATCTTAAATCCTTAATGGACTTCTACGTTGGAGTTGAGTCCCTTGGGTTATGAAGTACTATTCCATAATTAGACCCCTTGAGTGGTCTAGTTAAACAGATTGGTCCAAAATTCTGGTTAGGAATATCATGTGATGATATAGCTGAAAAGACACCTTGAGTGGTCTAATTAAAGAGATCTTTTGTCGATCTAATTAAAAGGACCCTATGGTAGTCTAGCCACACTCATCACAGGTTTGATTTTTCTTCCCCTACACATTATGAAATGAACTGTGCAGACTGTGCAAGGAATTACGTAATTATGGAGGCCTACATAATTATGGAATTTAGTGCACAGAAACCACAGCGAGTTTTGTCATGCGTCTAGAGTGAACCCTGTTCATTTCCACTTCTGATGAAGCACCCGTTGAAGAAAAATGAACTAGCTACTCATTTTTCACTTCTGAAAGAATATCCGTTGATGGAAATGAATATCCGTTTGTTTAATCCTTCATTTCCGTTCTGATGAAGAATCCGTTGATGAAAATGGATCATCCATTCATTTTCGCTTCTGAAGAATATCCGTTCATGGAAATGAATATCCGTTTGTTTAATCCTTCATTTCCGTTCTGATGAAGAATCCGTTGAGGAAAATGGATCATCCATTCATTTTCGCTTCTGAAGAATATCCGTTGATGGAAATGAATATCCGTTTGTTTAATCCTTCATTTCCGTTCTGATGAAGAATCCGTTGAGGAAAATGGATCATCCATTCATTTTCGCTTCTGAAGAATATCCGTTGATGGAAATGAATATCCGTTTGTTTAATCCTTCATTTCCGTTTCTGATGAAACAACCGTTGAAAAAAACTCCGTCTGTTCATTTTCGTTTCTGAAGAATATCCGTTGAAGGAAATGAGTATCCGTTTGATTATCCTTTTCATTTCCGTTTCTGAGGAAGCACCTATTGAAAATGACTCCGTCCATTCATTTTCATTTCTGAAGAATGTCTGTTAAGGAAATGATAGGATTATGCTTTGCATATCTCTAGGGGTTACTTGACACAAAGTCACAGACAGACTCCTACGAATAAATTTCGGGACAAATTTCCTAAAGTAGGGGAGACTGTGACACCTGTGTCACTGTGACCGTCAAACAAATACCAAACCAATGAAATATTGTGTTTCATACTTGGGATTTGTGAAAATATGTGTATCGTTTGCACATATCAATTCTTGTTCGATTTCGGGCTTTAAATCGCTTTCTGAAAGGTTATACGCGATCTGATGCGTAAATATAGCCAGTTTAATGCAACAAACATTCCGGAACAGTGACATAGGCTTAACATACCTTAAATAACCTTTACATAACTTAGAAATAAGTTTTGGATGGTTTGGTATGCCGAAATCAAGTTTATTCGCTTACAGGGACTAAATTCGACAAACTGCGAAAGTATGCCGATTTGTACTGTAATAAACAATCTGGAACTTGACCATAAGTTAAACACACCTTAAATATCCTTTCCATAGCTTAGAAATAGGCTTTGAGGGGTTCGGTGTGCTACAATAAACTTTATGCTCATTCAGGGACTAAAAGCGTCAAAAAATGCACAAGTTTGCATTTTCGCGCATATCTTATGTTCTGAATATATCCGGACACCCAAAAATTTATGTTATCATTAAAATATTATATTTTAGTGATTGGCATGATAAAATTCCATTCGTCGCTCAATTTGGATCGTTTTTGTGTTCGTTACGACTTCCGTCGTAATTAACCGAACAACGCAACCGTACGACCAAACGAACCGACATCCGAGATATTTTTGAGCATGTTTTGAGTTCCCAATACTTTAAATTCATTTTGGAGCCTTGAAATGAGGTTAACGGGGCTTAAACGTGTCAAAAATCAGCCGAAATCCAAGTTTCTGAAGTGTAGGGACCTGTTTTGACATTTCTGTCAAACTTTCCTGAGGCGGGGCGCGTAAGCCCTTCCCCATTTCTTATGCGGGCCGCCTCAGGTGCCCAGCGACCAGAAACTCAATTTTAGCAAACTGTTGATACTTCAGGGGCTGTTTTTGGCACTTTCTTTGTGTGGTGGCCAAGTTAACACCTTCCCAAGTAATATTAGCTGGCTTTAACACATGTATGGTTGTGATTTATTGCTTAATGGCCAAGCAAAACACTTGTGATGATCCTAGAGCATCAACACAACTATAAATAGCAAGCCAACCTCCTCAATTCTTTGCTCATTCCTCTCATTTCTCCTCTACTTCTGCTTTGGAGCTCTCTCAATCTGAATTGGAACTTGTCTTCTTTGTAGAAAAGATAGCAAGGACTTGGGTGAGCCTTCTTTCATTCTTTTATTTGCTTTATAGTCTAAATAGTCAAACAAGTGTTTGACTATCAGTTTGACCAGCCTTTGGTCAACGCAAAGTTCAGTTGAACTTTGCAACGTGATTGTAATCACATTGGTTATAATCCTTAGTGATTATACCCGCTGATTACCACGTTCGCTAGATGTAGTGTCGAGTCAAAGTTTCGGTCAAAATGCGTTTTAGCACGCATTTTGCAACGGAACTACTTTAGTGTATCAAAACACTTTGTTTTGATACCAAATCAGTAGGTTAAACATGTTTTGACATGTTTAACTCGACACTATTAGTTTAGTGCTTGTTTAGGGTCGTAAGGTAAGCGGTCTAAACAACCGCTTAGACTTTCGAACCCGACCCGTTTGGTCGATCTTTAGGATCCGACCAAGCTTAGTTAGTAATCATAGTTGCATAGGGAATAACCACTGAGGTTATACCTTATGATTACATAGGATTGGTTAGTCATTTGCTAGTTAGCTTGTGTGCCCATAGGAAATGACCAAAATACCCTTTTGAAGCTAAAATCCGTATTTTGCCTATGTGAACTTATTTTTGACATATAATCTGATTTAGTAACATGTTTAGGGGTAATTGGGCATGTAAGACTTGGCATAGCACATAGTTAACCATCCGGACATAGTTTTACGCTAACGACGCATTATAGTAGCTTATGCTACCATAATGTGTCGAAACGGGTCAAAAGCACTTAGGTAGACTTTCCAATCAGAATGTAAGGTCTATTAAATCATACCATACGAGTTTAATTACTCGTTTGATTTATAGAACCTCATTCTATCCTATCTCCCGATTTAGGTCTGGTTATTTACATAGTTACCTATATAGGGTGCCGTTTGATTCCCTGATCACTCTAGGTTTGCTTGGTTGTTGTTCAAGACTTCTAAGCACCCTCAGGTGAGTACATAGTCCCCTCTTTTACTGTTTTCAAGCTGTTTTGGGGTGGAACACATGTGCCTACTTGATACTTTCATGTTTCCCATGTTTTTATATCATATAATTACTATGTTCAATAGTACACTATTAGTACATGATTTTATTACGTTTTGCTAAGTATGTTCACTTAACATGCTAGCATATTGATTTCCGTATATTACATTTTGTCGCATATGCTCATCCAGCATATGGACACATTGTTTTACATTTTGAACCGTTGTAACCGTTTGATCATGTGAACCGTTGTAACCGTTTGATCCTGTGAACCGTTTGTGACTACTTGATTATGTGAACCGTTTGTAATCGCTGATTGACATGAACCGTTTGTAATCGCCGATTGACATGAACCGTTTGAAATCTGTTTGAACCGTTGGGTTAGGGAAATGATTAGGTAACGGGGCGGGTGTAATGTGTTAAAAGCATGGTGGATACGCCACTGGTACTTCTTATATATAAGTGCTTTTAATACATTATATATCGTTGCGTTATCTAGATCACTTGGGCAATGGTAAACAAAACAAAGTTGTATTACAAGGTTTTTCCAACAATATATTATACTATTGGAGTTTTTATTCCAAAAACGATTTACAAATCTGGATTTAATTAAACAAATATTTTGGAGTTAAGAATCATGGCTACGAGATTTTATAAACTGTAACCAATTTGATTTGAGTTGGTTAATTATGTCGCAATACTATACTTTTCAAAACAAGGTTTTTAAATAAGTATTGCAACATGCAAACTAGCCATGAATCCGACACTCAAACAAAACCTATGTACTCGCCGGCATTTTTATGCTGACGTACCTATTTTTACATGTGTTTCAGGTACAATAGTTGATGATGCTTGATGATGATATTGGTGTATTCTCACATAGGAATGGACAAGGCCTTAGCGACTTTAAAACTTGGAGGATAATAGTTGTATTTATCTAATTTGTATCAAAACATTTAGTTCAATAATTCAATAAAAGGAAACTATTTATTCCATGGTTGTGAAACAATGATTCTGTTACAACACTCCCCGACGTTTCCGCCACGTTTTGTTGTTTTACGTGGTCGGGGTGTGACAACCGTTCCGAACAGTTCACCGGCCGGACTTGAGTGATTCCTGTCCGAACCGGTGAAGCAAGTAAGAACCCACGTTCTACGTGGGTTCTCGCTGTCCAAAATACCTCAAAATCATACCAAAACAATCAAAACAGCCAAGTGTTAGACGAAAGGTCGACCAGGTCAGAAATGCTGGCCGAACGGCTAGGCTGTTCGAACGAACAGCCCAGCCGATCGAACATACCAGCCGATCGGCTAGCACATGGTCCCACACTTTTCAAAACTTCATGAAGTATGCTATTAACGAAGTGATGTTCGATCGAATATGCTACTCGATTGGTAAACATTACTCTTCGGATCATGAGATACTATGCTTCAACACTTAATCGGTTTTGCAACTCGTTCGTAGTATGGAATGCCAGCCGATCGAACAGGCCATTCGATCGAGTGACTTCCTGCTGAGAACAACTTCTAAAGTTCCTAACCGATCGGTTAAGCCGGCCGATCGAACAGGCCGTTCGATCGATCGACCTGAAAGGTAAGAACACTTCAGTGTTCTCAAATACTACAACGAAAACTTCAAAAGTTCAAACCATCATACACAAGCACATCAGAGGAAGAAACAATCCACTCGAATGGTCCAGCCGATCGAGCCTACCGGCCGATCGAACAGGACTGCTCAAACAGACTTTCAAGCCGAACGAACAGCCCGTTCGATTGAACCTGCCGTTCGATCGAACCTGCCGTTCGATCGGCCAAGGATATTCGATCCATTCACACTTGTTTACATTTCCGCGTTACTCATTGTTGTACTATCGAACTATTCAGGCTAACCCTACCCTCAGTGCTCCCTTCAATCGATAACCAATCACTGTGAGTATACTCGAACCCTTTTTGCTTTAGCACTTTTGGGTGTTACATACGTTACTTATCAAAATCACAATCGAACACACTATTCAAACTATTTGAACGCTAACCGATTGCATGTATTACGTGACTAAATGAATGCTTGTTGTTATGTTTACACGTGGAATGCTGTCTACCTGCCTTAGCAACGTAGCACTATAGTTTGGACTCAGCACCCGTTCACAAGGGGGTTGTTAAGGACAATTACTTGCATGGATTACGGTGGTAATCATGTATTGCGAACTGTCTCGGACAGTCAACCCGCAGTCGTTGGTATCGATAGGTCCATGTCGATAATTAACACGCATCATTTCCCTCTGTATACGTGCTGGTTATGCGTAAACTATTCGAACTCTATATGCTATTATTAAACTTGTATGCTCACCTTTACATTTTATGTATTGACTTTATTTTAACGTATGTGACAGGTGTTTAAGATATTTGCTTGCTAGGGAAGTGAAGCTAGAATAAAGCTTTAGAGGCCCCCAACAAATAGTTGTCTGTCAGGAACAAGCAACTAGGGCATAGTTGTCTGTAGATCTTGTCAGGCTGGGTCTTAGAAGCATTAAATAATAGTTATGTTTTGTATTTACTTAAATCTGAGTTGTCGGAACAGAACTACTTGTTTGGATGTTATCTGTAATGATGTATTTGTTTATTCGGGATACGGTATGGGACGTATCTTTAACTGGATTATATAGATAGTTGTTATGGAAACTTCTGAACAATCTGTTTTACTCAGTGCCATGCCCCGATGCTTCCGCCATCGGTTGGGGTGTGACAGATTGGTATTAGAGCCATAACTATAGGGAATTAGGTATGACACGACCTAGTCCGGGTCGCTGTCATAGAGACCTAGACTATAGTTAGGAACCAACAGACCAAGCTTATGTGCAACTATTCGCTATCACTGCACTCGAATTTTCAATTCATGTTAAGAGATTTGGTCAGGAATAGGTGTGAAAGCCGCAAACTCCCGACTAGATTGCCTGGCTAATGTTGATTTTATCAATTTATCAATGATTTTCTCATTCCTTTCGATAACAAACGAGGAGAATTATACCAAATCAGGAGTGAAATCCATATTTTGATGAATAATTTCCTCAAGTTTCCTGAATACAAGGAAGAAATTGCTAAGCCAGGGGTGAAACCCTAACCTTGGCAATTTATTCCGGACATGTTTATATCTCACCAAAGCTTCGACGGACTCCAACAACCTGAACTCACAAGTATGACCTAGGGGACGCATGTGGAATGCCCGAGAATCGAAGCAGAAACACGACCCTTAAAGTCAAAGGTGACGACAAGTCTACTGTGAATAGTCAGATTGCTTTGGATAGTCGATGTCTAGTAGCCGCAGACAATCTATCACCCGATTTTAGGTGTTTTAATTCTGAGAACCGCAGCCGTGTACTCTGATGACTCGTTGATTTTATGTGTTTATATGTGCTTTATCTGTTTATGTGTTTATATTTTGGATATTATTCGATTTTGCTGCCATTTCGATCAACACACGACTCGCATTGCTATTCTATCTCAATTCGTATTCAGTTACAATCTAGACGGTACTATGTTATATTATGCTATACGACTAAGTCAGGCTATACTACACGATGCTATTCGATATGCTATACGCGATCGCTACACGAACGACACTCGACCTTGGAAGGATAGGTTTCTGTTTTCTGACTGCTTCTATGCTTAGATGTGAATTAGTGTATATGCTTCTGTGTTTCTATGCCCTGATTGCTTATGTGCTTCTGTGTTTACGTGTATCTGTGGTTATGTGCCTATGTGTTTATGTGATATATGTTCCAACGTGTTCCTAAGCTTTAGTAGTCTAGACGTGTGAGGTGAGATTCGACTTCTTTGTGTTGAGTCCTGTGACGATGTCTATTGCAGACCATGTCGTCATCTGGATCCCGACACCATCTGACTCGTCAAGAGAACAGAGATAAGCGTCTTGCCGCTATCATTGCCAAAAGCGTGGCAAAAGCTGTGAGCAATGTTTATGAAAACGTCAGCAAATCGACTGATGAATCACGTACAGCCGCACCCAAAGATGCTAGCAAGGCTGTTTTCAGCTTCAAGCAGTTCAAAGCATGCGGACCCAAAGAGTTCACTGGCGAGGATGGCCCTACCGCTATGTTTCACTGGTTTGACTCGACTGAAGTCACTCTGCGCCAAAGCGGCTGTCCTGAGAATCTCCGCACCCTCAACGCAACAGGCGTCTTCCAATCCCGTGCTCTAGACTGGTGGACGGCTGAACGAAACAAGCACGAAAATGATGCAGCTTACGAGCTAACATGGGAGGAGTTGAAGGCAATTATGATCGACGAATTATGCCCTCCTCATGAACGCCAAAAGCTGGAGGACGAGTTTTGGACCATCAAGCAGAAGGATGGAGACAACGCTGCTCTCACTGCTCGTTTCAAGCAGCTTAGCATCATATGTCCCGATCAGGTCAAGACCCCAGATCAAACCATCAAGAAGTACATTCGAGCTCTGCCCGATTGTGTAGCCGACTTTGTTCACGCCGCCAAGCCAGCAACGATTGAAGAGACTTATCTACTCGCCGCTGAGATCAATGACAAGCGAGTGAAGTCTGGTTTTTGGGATAAGCATACCAAAACTCTGCACCAAGCCACCACCGCAGCACCCACCGAATCATCTGCTCAACCCTCCAAGTCATCAAGAAGAAGGAAGAAGAACAACAACAACAGCTCCAGCAACAAGAGTTGTGCTGCCGCAACAACTGCTGCTCCTCTACAAGATGTACCAGCTCAGCAGCAACAGCACCACCGCTCAGCTCCAGTGGTCAATGCACCACCAGCAAAGCTTGCATACACAGGCCCTCACCCGCTCTGCCCGACATGCTCGTATCATCATCCAGTGGGTCTAGCCTGTCGTTTTTGCGCTCACTGCAACCTTTATGGTCATTTCACTGCGAATTGTCGTTTTGGTCCCCGTCAAGCCCCAGTGCAAGCTACTGTCAACCAAGCTCTACTCCCCGCCCCTCAAGGCCAACAACCAGCTCAAGCACCCGCAGTCAATGCTCGAGTCTGCTTTGCATGTGGTGATCCCAACCACTTTGCAAACAGGTGCCCGAACAGGGTGGTTAAGCAAGAGCCCCAGCAGCCCAGCAGCAATAACCGCAGCCTCAGCAACAGCAGCAAGCAGCCCATGCTTGAACCTTCAACATCAATGCCTGTCAGGCTCAGGCGGATAACAACGTGGTTAATGGTACGTTCCTTGTGAATGGTATTTATGCATCATGTTTGTTTGATACTGGAGCCGATAACTGCTTTGTGTCGTTTGAATTCGAGAAGCTCCTTAGTCGTAAGTGCTCTTGTAGGAACGTTTTCACTACTTAACGTCTCCTTTATTGATTAACTGTCAAATTACAAGTTCTTGGAGACAAACGGGCAGGGCTTCGCCGTTACACCTTGAAAACACGCACTTGGATCGCTCATATGATCTCCTATATATATAGGCATTTGGGATCGCTTATTGGACAGGCCCAATAAGCGATCTAGACAAGTGACACTCGAGCGGTCCATAAGGTTGACATTCGAGCGATCCAACATACATGCCGTTCGAGCGGTCCACTATCCTAATGGTCCTATAAGCGATCCAAGAAACTCAAACCTACACAATTTTACTATTTCTCGTATTTCGTACACAATACGATCTGCCCTACCCTAAGACTCGAACGAAGATGTAGTCGACAGACAACTGCACCAACAGACTCCCCCTTGAATGTTGACGGAATCTTTAGGTGAGAGTCTTCAATCATTCCCAGCTCTTCAATCTTGTTCGGTCTTCTTCAGGAACTCTGCCTGGAATCAAATCTTCTTTAGGAACTTCACCCTGAAAATATATGCCTGAATCTTTCTCTGGCTATAACTTTCATCAGACTCCCTCTATCATCATGCTAGGATCTTTGTCTGGAAATCGTTATCACCATTGAAATCAACTCCTGGCTTTCTCTGTTTAAGCTCTTCTCTGGTTCTGATGTGTCTCCTGGCTATCTGTAGTAACATGATCAGAAACCTGCAAGACTTAGACACACTATCACAATACAACACAATTGTGATTCAACCTAATGAATCAACTAATCATTTGATACTTTTTACAATTAAACACTGATTACAAATTTGAAACATTCCGATTTCTGATTCAACCTAATGAATCATTTTAAACATTTCAAACGACTTAACCAACCTGTCTGTTCATCAAGTTTAACCTTTGAGATTTTGAAAATCAGCTCTTCAACATCAGTTGTCAAAAATCTTTTTGGATTTTTCAAAATATGAAATGTAAATGTACAGGCAAGAATTTAAACGCAGAACAAACATATTTTTGTGAGTTTGTGCAAGAGGATCATATCAGTTTTTGAGACACATCACAAGCACCGTTAAGCTTCTAATCGTTTTAAATTCTAAACGATTCACGTAGATTGACGATATAATTATCCTCTTAAATTTTCATACAATTTTCAATCTATTCAGGATACTATTTAGGTGTTTTATGAACTTAGTTCAATTCATGTGTCCCACCTCTTGAATATACTCCCGTATCCAGAATCCCAATATTCAATCTTACAGGTATGAATACTACAATGATGTCTGTACATAAATTAGGGGAAAAATGCGAGAACTGAGGGATCTCAGGTCAGAACTTCCGTTCAGCAGAGAGATATCAGCTTCGACTTAGCAGTGTGTCCCCTTTAGAGGATCTTTTTAGCTACAACAGATGATTATCAATTTTATTGTCTAATCAACTGAGGGCTTTATGCTATATTTCAAGCATTTTGCGGAAAGTATTAGCCAAGGACTAGGTCAGAACTACCGTTCAGCAGAAGTCCCGGAATAATACCCCAAACATCATAGAGTATAAACACCTAGTATATCAGAATACGAGACCTTTCAAACGAGATTTCAGGGGTTACCTATATATCCAAGTAGTGTTCCCCACGAATTTCTCAAGTTTGAAATTTTAAGATTATATCCTGAATAAATCTATTAAATGTACGAAAACCTATCGTCACATCATCAGTGAGACCGTTTATCACATTTGACATTACATATCTTTAGCGTGCTGTGATAGTCCACTGATGTACTATCATTTCCTCATTTATGCAACAAAACTCATTTTTCAGTTTTATCATGTTTTTGTCTTTTTCAAATTTTCTGATGTTTTTGGATTTTCTAAAAATTCTTACTCCCCCTAAAATTCAAATACATCTAAAGAAAATTGAAAACAAACTGTACAGAACATGACAACTGATATCGAAACACTTCAATTCTCCATCCGTTTGGCTTAAACAATCAGAACTCCCCCTCACAACAAACTATTTTCCCATAATGATTTCAAAACATTTAAGTTTGTTTTAATCAAAATGGTTTTTCCGGAAAATAAGTTTAGTTGTTTTTACCTTTTGTAAAAATGGGGCAATATCATCACATTGTTTACCAATTTCATGAATGATAGTTAAGTCAAGTTCAATTTAATGACCTTGATTTAACCACTTGTAAGATCAACTGGTTCTTATTCTGAACCAATTTCAACAACCTCAAACATACAACCACTTGTAGATTTAGCAATTAAGCTTTTCAAACCTGTTTTTCAACCAATTACCATCTGTTGGTTGAATTCTCAAGGTGCCGATTCCTACTCCACGCTTACAAACCTGGGAGTTCCGGCAAGTCCTGCAAAAATCTCAAACACAGATTAAGAAGGATGCCGATTCATGATCCACAATACCATCTTGGGATCTCCAGCAAGTCAGGTTTTTCATTTAAACAAATTCACCCAAGCCTGACGGTCCTTGGGTGATTTCGAATTCTTGTTCAACAATGGTGGAAAATTTGCATCATCCATTGTTAAACCTGAATTCTCCTTTTTTACCTCAACCAATGGCTCCTCTGATTTTGATAAACCAGAATCATTGCCTGCAGGTGGCTTGTCTGACTTTGATCTGTCAGATTCATCGCCGACCATTTTCTTCTTTTTCTTTTCCTCTTTCGTCCTCAGATTTGTATCTGATGAATCTGTCTTGCTAGACTTTGCAATTGAGGGAGTTGATTCATCAGAACTTTTATTCTTCCCAACGGATGAACCCGAGGACAATATCTTCTCGAGATATTCTCTTGCCTTCTTTCTCTTTTTCCTCAGTCTGTCTTTTTGCCCCTGTGAAAGCTTCACTTTCTTTTCCTGAATTGACTGTTCTTGAACTTTAGGTTTCAGAACCTTCTGTTCCTGGGGCTTGACTTTGACTGGAATCTTTGCCACTTTCTGAGAATTAACCCTCAATCTTTCACTTGATTTCCTTGGGCAATCTCGGGCAACGTGACCTTTGATGTTGCAGTTAAAGCACCTCCTGGTCTCATAACTCCAATATTGGCAGTTAACAGCAATGTGTCCGTGATATCCGCAGCTATAACACACTCTGTTATCATGCCTATCACCATTTTGAGTCCAAACACTCAGATCAAAACATTGTTTGGCTTGGTGATATTCTTTCCTCAAGTTTGCTGGATTTGGCTTTTGAGCACTGTGGTCCGACCTGCACCACTTATTACCAACATTTTTTGAGTTTTCGTTTTTTACTTTTTGTAATTTTTCTTTTTGATTGGATGATCGATCTGATGAACTTTTATTATCTTTTTGTTTCTGTTCCACTTTCCTCTTCAAAGGTTTTTTCTTAGAGCATTCTCCCTTTTCAGTCGATTGTAGAACAGTTTTCTGAAATTTTTCTTTTGATTTCAAAAATAATTTTTGTTTTTCAGATTTTTTATTTTCAACATCAGATTTCACACCACAATCTTTAACTTTGACATTATCAAAGTTTGTGACATTGTCACTTATTGGAACAGAATTGATTGGTTTTGGACAGGGAAACTTCAAACTATCTGATGCAGTCACAAAACCTATCAATTTCTTTTCAAGTTCATCAATCTTGCTTCTGGAATTCTCAGCTTCTTTTTTAAACTGAGATATTCTTTCAAGATGAGACTTGATTATTTTCTCATTCTCATTCTTCAAATTTTCAAGAACAGATTTTTCATTCATCAAAACTTTTATCTGTTCCTGAAATTTTGATTCATTTGCTTTCAGATTCTTGTTTTCCAGCTTAATCCAGAAATCCTCATCTTCTGAAGATTTCTTTTTGCTTTCAAACTCTTTTTCTAACTCTTCTATTTTCTTTCGAGCACATTCACATTCTTTTTCAAGTTTAATTATTTTCTGAAGATGTGAATTGATCAATTTTTGCTTTTCAATGTTATTTTGGCTAAAAACACTTCTCCTATCTTCAAGGATTTTCAGTTGATTTTGAAATTCTTTTTCACTTTTTGATTTTTCAATTTCAAAATCCTTAATTTTCTCTTCAAAAACCTTTTCTTTCTTTTTCAACTTCTTGTTTTCAAATGTCAAACTGTTCAAATTACTTAACAGTTTGTCATTTTCAGCTTTCAACTTCTCACAATTTTCTTTCAGAATAAGAATCTGATTATCATCAGTCTGCTTCTCATCTTTCAACTTCTTGATCTCCAATGTCAAACTTTCCGCATCTTTAACAAGTTTGTCATTATCAGTCTTGAAGCTGTCACATTTTGAGCATTCTGATGCAGAACTTGAAGATCCACATTCTACAGATTCCTCATCTTTTGGAGCATCCTTTGTTTCCATCCTGTCTGTTCCTGCACGAAAGAGTTTAACAAAATCAAAAGGATTCATATTATCATCAATATAACATTTCCTTTTGATATCATATTTCAGAGTACTCTTTGTTGCAAGAAAACCACAAATTCTTCTATCAACTTCAATGAGTACATCCAGCTCCAATTTATCCAAATTATTTTCCATCTTAGCCAAAAAATCCCTCCTTTTCTTTTCTTCTTTATAAAACTCTGATCTAACTTCATTAAAGAACTGATATGGAAAGAGCCCTGGAAAGAAATCTCTCTGTTTTAGCTCAACCATAAACTCATCCCATTTAGCAGGTAATGCAGTTGTCAATTTTGATAGATATTCATCATTTGACAGCTTAATACCCCTACACCACATATTGTCCGTTAAAATTTTAAACCGTTTTTCTATTTCTTTCAACGTTTCCTCCTTTTGACATATGAAAAGTTTAAAACTTTCAGTCCAAATATCCAAGCTCACATTTCTATAATCGGTATCCATATTTCTCATATACCAATTATTAAAATCCTCAATCTTATTGTTTTCTTGTTCATCAAACACCATCGTCATTTTTCACAAAATCCCAAAATGTGTTTGTTGACTAAAAACGAAACAATCAGCTGTCAAATAAGCGAGCCAGTCAATCGAGCGGACCGGAAATTTTGAACTGAACTGGATGAGCGGACCGTGTATCAATAAGCGGACCGAGTGACAAATAAGCGAATCAGTCTAATGTCGTTGGAGCGGACCGAACACAGTGTCCGTTCGAGCGGATCAACAACTGTCCTAAAAGCGGTTCAAGCAAAATTTTTGAGCGATCCAGACCTATTGCACTAATGAGCGGTCCAGAATCTGTCAAATGAGCGGTCCAAACACAAATTTTGAAGCGGTCCAGACTTAAACTAGTACGGATGAGCGAACCAACTCTGATCTAAGAGCGGTTAACAATGACGTCACTCCGAGCGAGCCACACATCGAAAATGTTTTGATCGGTTTTTAAGCTGAATTTCGTCCTGAAACTTCCAAGGGTTTGTCTAAGTATGATTATACACAGTCTATGAGAATTTGAGCGAATTCCGACCATGAAATCTCTCCGAAATGAGAAAAGAAGATGTAGAAATCAGAATTTTGAGCGAAAATCGAGCTAAACGGTAAGAACTCTTCCTCCTGAGCTCTGATACCACTTGTAGGAACGTTTTCCGACCTGACGAGTCGTTCAGAAGAGCGCTAAGACTAATTCAGAGGCGGAATTCATTGAATTAGTCTTCGTAAAGCTTGATTTCACTACTTAACGTCTCCTTTATTGATTAACTGTCAAATTACAAGTTCTTGGAGACAAACGGGCAGGGCTTCGCCGTTACACCTTGAAAACACGCACTTGGATCGCTCATATGATCTCCTATATATAGGCATTTGGGATCGCTTATTGGACAGGCCCAATAAGCGATCTAGATAAGTGACACTCGAGCGGTCCATAAGGTTGACATTCGAGCGATCCAACATACATGTCGTTCGAGCGGTCCACTATCCTAATGGTCCTATAAGCGATCCAAGAAACTCAAACCTATACAATTTTACTATTTCTCGTATTTCATACACAATACGATCTGCCCTACCCTAAGACTCGAACGAAGATGTAGTCGACAGACAACTGCACCAACAGCTCTTATCTGCCCTCGTCATTCGAAGTCGAAGTCGCTACTGGAAGAACTGTCGTTGTTAACTCTGTTCTTCGTGATTGTACCCTAGAGCTCAACAATCACATCTTTCCTATCGACCTTATTCCGATGCAACTCGGAAGTTTCGACGTCATAGTAGGCATGGACTTTCTTCGCGAAAACCATGCTGAAGTTGTATGCTTTGAAAAGATGATTCGATTCTCACTCGCAAACAGTGATCTTCTATGTGTGTACGGTGAAACTGCTTCGAAAGGTCTCAAGCTAATATCGTGTATTCAAGCCAGCAAGTATCTCCGCAAGGAATACTGAGCCTTCTTGGCCAACATTGTAGTAGCGGAGAAGGAAAAGAAAAAGAAAGCCGAAGTCAAAGATGTTCCAGTGGTCCGTGAGTTTCCTCAGGTGTTCCCTGACGATCTCCCTGGACTACCGCCAAGTCGTGATATCGACTTTTGTATTGACCTCATTCCTGGAGCTAACCCCGTCGCTAAAGCTCCTTATCGACTCGCTCCATCCGAAATGCGGGAACTCTCAAACCAACTCCAGGAATTACTCGAAAAAGGCTTTATTCGTCGAGCACCTCTCCTTGGGGCGCACTAGTCCTTTTCGTCAAAAAGAAGGATGGGTCGTTCCGGATGTGTATCGACTATCGGGAGTTGAATAAGTTAACCATCAAGAACCGATACCCATTGCCTCGAATCGACGACTTATTTGACCAGCTACAAGGTGCCAAATGTTTCTCAAAGATCGATCTACGTTCAGGCTATCATCAATTGCGAATTCAAGAGGAAGACATCCCCAAAACCGCTTTTCGAACCCGATATGGCCATTATGAATTCGTTGTTATGCCTTTTGGTTTAACTAACGCACCCGCGGTCTTTATGGATCTGATGAATCACGTGTGTAAGCCTTTCTTAGACCGTTTCGTCATCGTGTTCATTGACGATGTCTTGATCTATTCCAAATCGAAGACCGAACACGCGCAACATCTACGTTTGGTTCTCGAGTTACTTCAGGGGAACCAACTCTATGCCAAGTTCTCCAAGTGTGAATTCTGGTTAGAGGAGGTTCAATTTCTGGGTCACATTGTGAATAGTCAGGGAATACACGTCGATCCCGCGAAGATTGAAGCCGTCAAAAGTTGGATTACGCCTAAGACCCGTCTGAAGTTCGTTCTTTTCTCGGACTAGCGGGCTATTATCGACGATTTATTGAAGGATTCTCCAAAATCGCTGTGCCGCTTACCGCTCTTACTCATAAAGACAAGCCTTTTGTGTGGGGAACCGCACAAGAGTCTGCCTTTCAAACCCTCAAGCACATGCTGTGCAACGCACCGATTCTTACGCTGCCCGACGGAAGCAACGATTTCATTGTCTACTGTGATGCTTCCAACCTTGGTCTTGGTTGTGTTCTCATGCAGCGAGACAAGGTTATAGCTTACGCATCTCGACAGCTCAAGATCCACGAGAAGAACTATACAACCCATGACCTCGAGCTAGGCGTGGTTGTCTTTGCATTGAAGATTTGGCGACACTACCTGTATGGCATCAAGTGTACAATCTACACTGATCACATGAGTTTACGACATATCTTTAATCAAAGGGAACTTAATATGCGTCAACGCCGATGGGTAGAACTCCTCAATGATTACGACTGTGAGATTCGTTATTACCCAGGCAAGGCGAATGTGGTTGCCGACGCGCTCAGCAGAAAGAGTTATGTGCTTAGTATCCGAAACGTTCAAGCCCAACATAACCTCGAAGCCCTTATTCGCGAAGCTCAACATGCTTGCTTTAACGAGCGTACATTGAAGAAAGAGAGGATCTATCACGATGGAGCTCAGTTAGTAAGCAAATCTGATGGGATTTTCTACTATCTGGACCGAATTTGGATCCCTAAGCGGACCGATTTACGAAAGATTATCATGAATGAAGCCCACAAATCCCGATACTCTATTCATCCCGGTGCTGACAAGATGTACCAGGATCTTCATTACAAGTACTAGTGGCCGGGCATGAAACGGGATATCGCTCTCTACGTTGGAAGTTGCTTAACTTGTGCAAGAGTCAAGGCTGAACATCAAAGACCATCCGGCTTACTCGAACAACCGCCGATACCAATATGGAAGTGGGAGAGTATAGCTATGGATTTCATAACGAAACTCCCGCCCACGCCATCAAGTCACGACAGTATTTGGGTTATAGTTGATCGTCTAACCAAATCAGCCCACTTTTTGCCGATACAAGAAGACTATAAGGTGGAACGACTAGCCCAGATCTACACCGACGAGATCATTTGTAATCATGGTACGCCTCGCGACATCATCTCTGACTGTGATGCTCGGTTTACTTCTCGATTGTGGGAAACTTTTCAAGCGGCTCTTGGTACGTCGCTTAATCTGAGTACTGCATTCCATCCACAAACCGACGGACAGACTGAAAGAACGATCCGTACTCTTGAAGACATGCTCCGGGCGTGTGTCATAGATTTTAAGATTCTGGAAAAGATCGAAAAAGTCGCCTACAGACTCGAACTACCGGAGGAACTCAGTAACATCCACCCGACTTTCCATGTGTCTAACCTCCGAAAATGCCTTGCTGATCATGATCTAATCGTACCACTCGACGATCTTCAGGTCAACGAAACCTTACACTTCGTGGAAAAGCCTATCGAAATCATGGATCGCCAAACTAAGCAACTCAGGCGCTCACGCATCCCTATCGTGAAGGTCCGATGGGAAGGCAAACGAGGCGCGGAGTTCACTTGGGAACTCGAAAGCGACATGAAGGCCAAGTACCCGCAACTGTTTGAATAAAGATCTGAAACGTCAAATTGGTAAACGACTCACGGTGATGTGCAGCTTCGAGCCTAATTTCGGGACGAAATTCCCTAAACAAGGGGAGGCTGTAACACCCCGTGTTTTCGAATGTCAAAGTCAAAGTCAAAGTCCAAGTCAACTTTGACTTCTTGACTGTTAATGTTCTTTTGCTTTTTGTATTATGTGGAGTAAGTGTTGTCTAAATGAAATGATCGAATGTTTAATCAATGCGACCGATTTACGACTGTGAATAGTAGGAAGTAACAATGCGATAAAGTTAATCAATCGATAATCAAGTTAATCAAATCAATCATCGAACTCGAACCTGGAATTATGCGAATTTCGGTATTGCTATATGTGTGTGTGTGCCTTATGTGTTACTTGTGCATGTTTACTTTATGTTTTGTGTGGTATTCAATCGAATCAATCGAAACTCGAAAAGCAATCAAACTCAATCAAAAACGACATCGAAACGTGACTTACAGATGATTGTATGTTAGATATAATAGTTGGGACTGAAAGTAATTTGACTAGGAACTCTATCGTATTCGTATCATCGTCCATCGAAATCGAAATATCGAAAACCGTCGCGAACACTCAAAAAGGGTTGCTGGTCGAACAGGAAACATCCTGATCGAACAGGCCAGCCGATCGAACAGGCTGTTCGATCGAGCAGGCCATTCGATCGGAGATCCAGGCCGATCGGTTGACACTTTCCTCTTTGGGAGGCCTATAAATAGCCTTGTCATTGTCACTCTTTCTACTTTTGGAAAGCTCTGACCGAACCAGCCCTTATTCTTCACCTTTTCTCAGATTTCTCTCAACTCCGGTAAGTTTTCACTCTAATTCTTGTACGTTTTTTATCATTACATGATTCTACACCTTTCTATCTTTCAAAACTTGATTTCTAACCGTGAAATCACCAAGATCTAAGTGTTCTTGGGTGATGTCATCATGGTGTTCTTGAAGAGCATCATACTTTGGCCTCATTCAACCGTGAATAGCTTAGATCTGACCGATTTCCACATAAACAAGCTAGGATTTGTAAGAATCTTAACATTTTCATGGAAGGAGTTCCAACTTTCTTTCAACTCTTTTACCCTCAAAACCTTAAAATCGATAGAAACGGAGCTCGAACCAACTAACTAATCATTCTAACAGTCAAGAGGTTCAAGATTCGGATTCTATCTACGAGGTTCACCGATTTCGGGTTAAACATCAAACTACCATTCCGAACAGTTCACCGGCCGGTCGATCGGCCAAGGATATTCGATCCATTCACATTTGTTTACATTTCCGCATTACTCATTGTTGTACTATCGAACTATTCAGGCTAACCCTACCCTCAGCGCTCCCTTCAATCCATAATCAATCACTGTGAGTATACTCGAACCCTTTTTGCTTTAGCACTTTTGGGTGTTACATACGTTACTTATCAAAATCACAATCGAACATAATATTCAAACTATTTTAACGCTAACTGATTGCATGTATTACGTGACTAAATGAATGCGTGTTGTTATGTTTGCACGTGGAATGCTGTCTACCTGCCTTAGCAACGTAGTACTATAGTTTGGACTCAGCACCCGTTCACACGGGGGTTGTTGTAGGACCGGTTTTGACACCGTTCGATTGCGTAACGAACGTTCGACGTGCGGAATCCGTGAATGTACTTGACCGAACACATAATAACGTACAAGAAAACGTGATTCTATTAATGTGACGTCGTGTACAATGCCGTGAATCACGTAGAGAAACTTTCTCTCTCTAAACTCTAAGCTCCTAAATCTCCAAATGAGCTCCAAGTCTTCCAAAAAGTCTTAACCTTTACAACTAAATGAGCTATTTATAGGCACAATGGATATAATGAAAATCTCATTATTTACAAAATCGCCACCTTGCCCTTCTAACTAGTTGTAACCTAAAAGCTTAGAATTCTTCAATTCTTCGATTTCTGCTACGGAATAGATTGACGGAGGCGATAGACAGATAATGCACTAACAGACTCCCCCTTGGATATTGCCGTAGTCAATCTCGTAGCGTCTTGTCTTTCTCTCTCTCGAACAGAATCCCCGTGGATCTGTCTTCAGACTTCCATTGCTCCCCCTCTCTTTAGACTCTTTTTCCTTCAGGTTCCCCCTTTCATCAAGCTTCCGTACTTTTGGGATCGACACCTGGATTTCCGTTTACAAGCTCCTTCAAAATATTTATCTGGCTTTTTGAATCCACGCTTCCTCTTGCGTTGAGCTCATCCTCAGACTCCCCCTTAGACTCAGCTGTCGGGATCGTAGTCTGGCTTTCATCGTTTCACAAGTTCAGGATCAATTCCTAGCTTTGTTCTTCATCTGCTCAGGACTTGAAACCTGGTTAACCTGCATATCCTCTACCTCAATATAAGTTTCACAAATTTATAATAGTTAGAATTAAAAACTTACTGGTAGAACTCATTAACTCATCAATCTGTATAGTTACATCAAGTTCAAATGAATGACCTTGATTAACTAAGCACACAATCTTTCAAAATATTTGTATATGACATTCAAAGTTTTCAACATATTCTCCCAATCCTGTTCATCATGTTTAGCACTCGAATTTTGAATATCATCTCTTCAACATCAGTTGTCGAAAATCTTTTTGACTTTTCAAAAATTTTATGCTAAAACACTCCGAAAATCTTTTTGGATTTTTGTTTTTGAATGAAATACAGTAAACAAATATATACAGATAATATTTTTGTGAGTTTGTGTAAGAGGATCATATCAGTTCATGAGACAAATCACTAGCACTGTTAAGCTTTAATCATTTTAAGTTCTAAACGTGTAACACCCCCAAGATCCCACCTGCGGAAATCCCGCGAGGCGTGTTACGCATCAGAGTTCGAGCCACCAATCACATTGAACCAATGGTAAATACTTAAATAAAACATAATATCAATTCCCAAAGTGTTGTGTAGCGGAAGCATGTAAATAATCGTTTAGTAAATGTTTCATAATAATACTTAAAACCAATGTATCAAATGTAAGTTAATCCAAGAGCCTCGATCCATGACCACTCCAGCACTCCCAGATAGCAAGTCCATGATCCAAACGTTAATGACCTACAAGCATGCAAACAAGTGTGTCAGACTACGCTGGTGAGTTCAAGGTTTTGTTAACGTGTTGTGTTACCAGATGTATGTTAATGCGATTCAATGTTGTGTTACGATGTTGCTCATGCTAGTTACCCTAGGGAGTACGCCCTTACGTAACCGAGGAGTGTGCCTCTTAGCAACCCACTATGTTGTTCACGCTAGTTACCCTAGGGAAAACGCCCTTACGTAACCGAGGAGTGTGCCTCTTAACAACCATAGTGAAACCCAGATAATTAGTTCACGCCCGTCCTTACGGCCCGGTGTGAGGTCTCCTACCTAATAGCGCTATCAACTAATTACCCCCATTGCCCTCCAGGCAATCCGATGATAGATTCCATGTTCAATAACCAAAACCAATTAAGTTGTTTACCCAAGGTTTCCCTTCCAAATGTTTACCAGTTGTCCCAAACCACCGGGACGCATGCTTGAGAAAATGCAATGAACTCACCTGGGATTGCTCGGTATGATACACGAAAAGGTTCAATTAAGCTACAATGTGATCAACCACGTCCTAGCATGTTTATCATACAAGTCAGGTTTGTATTCAAGTATTGCATGTATGTTCTACACGTATCGTAACAAGTTGTGTACAAGCATTGATCATCATGTTCACGTATAAGCATATAACAGTTCGATAGTAGCTTCACATAAACAACGTCCAAATATGCGGCCCAATCAGATGGGCTCGTGACAGTGTGCAAGTCCAACAGCAGAGTGTACGGTCTCGAGTCGAGACCAGAGATCTCGAGTCGAGACTAGGTGGTCTCGGGTTGTACTGGTTTCTCAGTCTCGAGTCGCAACAAGGAGTTCTCGGGTTGTCATGTGCTTGTCGAGACTACACGGTCTCGAGTCGCAACTAGACCCGCAACCATGGTCTCGAGTTGTGCTGTTTTGTGTCGCTTATGTGGTCTCGAGTCGAGACAGTGAGTTCTCGACTCGCAATCCATGTTGTAACTGATTTCCTTAATTGCAGTTTATGATTCCCGTAATAGTTGCAAACAGATTTGGCAGTTTCAAATCAATTCAATTAACAGTTTTGCTATCATCCAAACGAATCAAACAAGCATTCTTAACATCGAATCTCATGAACCCTAGCATGATCCAAACATGAACATCGATTCATCACAAAACATATAATCGAATTAACCCTATAATCTAACCATACTACCCGAGTTCAACAATATCACAGCCGATTAATTCTAACACCCGGAACAATGACATATCATCCGATTAACATAGACATATAGCCGATTTAACAAGCATTCGGTTTAAAATCAACTTAACAAGAATCCGAACAACATATTGCAAGACATCCGATTATCATGTAAACATCCCTACCCATGAATTCTAACACATAATCATATACAATCAAATCATCGTTTACGAATAATCAAACACTAACCGGTTATGAAAAGAGGATAATCCGAACAAGGATAAGGAGATCTTCGATGGTGGAGGGTGTTCGGTTGCCTTGGTTTCGAGTCGAGAGAGAGAGTGTGTGTTCTAAGGTTTGTGAACTTGTGTATGTTTGGTAAAAATGTGAGATGTTTACAACATCTCTTGTGTTATGCGATTAGGGAGATGGGCCGAACCCTCCCTTGGGCTGCCCCATGGTCTCGAGTCGGAGGTGTGTGGCCCGAATGGGCTTGTGTATTTCGAGTGGATCACGCAAGCATATAAACAACAATCACAATTTCACACAAGGCACGTATAACATGCTATTCAAATAAGGTTCACATAATCACGTAACGTTACAGAAAGTAGGTTCAAATTACGAGTTGTCACAGTATCCCCAACTAAAAAGAAATTTCATCCCGAAATTTGGTACGCACTCACTGAGAAAGCTAGATAAGTTAAAGCTAGGTAAGTTATATCGTCTGCTGGTTTTCCTGGGGTGTCACATCCTCCCCAACTTGAATGGGAATTTCGTCCCGAAATTCACTAGTTGCATCATCTTTAAGTTTGCTAGGTTTTGCCTGGTCTTTGGGGAACAGATGTGGATACTTAAGTTTCATCTGGTCCTCGCGTTCCCACGTGAACTCTGGACCACGTCTTGAGTTCCAACGAACTCTCACAATCGGTATACGGCTGTGTTTACGAACTTTAACTTCCCGATCCATAATCTAATTGGTTCTTCGACAAACTGCAATTTGTCATCTATCTTTAGCTCTTGAAATGGTACTACTAGTGTTTCATCAACCAAACACTTCTTTAGCTGTGATACGTGGAACACATCATGGACATTACCCAACTCAGCAGGTAATTCCAACCTGTAGGCCACCTTTCCAATCCGTTCTACAATTTTGAATGGTCCTACATAACGAGGGTTTAGTTTGCCGCGTTTCCCAAAACGCACCACACCCTTCCAGGGTGAAACCTTTAACATAACGCGGTCATTAACTTCAAATTCCAGCGGTTTACTACACTTGTCAGCGTAGCTTTTCTGGCGGTCGCGAGCTGCGGCCATACGGTTTCGGATCTGCACAATGCTTTCCGATGCCTCAAGCACAAACTCAGGGCCTGTGATCTGACTATCACCCACCTCAAGCCAGCAGAGAGGTGAACGACATTTCCGTCCGTACAATGCTTCGAATGGAGCTGCCTTAATACTTGTATGGTAGCTGTTGTTGTAGGAGAACTCTATCAATGGCAAGTGTTTCTCCCACCCTTTCCCAAAATCAATCACACACGCCCGCAACATGTCTTCAAATGTCTGGATGGTGCGCTCGCTTTGACCATCCGTCTGCGGGTGATAAGCGGTACTCATGTCGAGTTGGGAACCGAACGATTTATGCATTGACTGCCATAACTCTGAAGTGAAACGCGGATCTCGGTCTGAAATGATAGAAGTTGGCACCCCATGCCTAGAAACCACCTCCTTAAGATACACTGCTGCCAGCTGAGAGAATTTGTCTGTTTCCTTGATTGCCAGGAAGTGTGCTGATTTCGTGAGGCGATCAACAATCACCCAAATGGTGTCATTCCCAGCCTGAGTTCTTGGTAGTCCTGTCACGAAATCCATGGCGATCTGTTCCCACTTCCATGTGGGTATCTCTGGTTGCTGCAGTAGACCCGAGGGCTTTTGATGTTCTGCTTTGACTTTAGCACAAGTCAAACATTTGCTGACGTAGGTTGCTATATGAGCCTTCATGCTGGGCCACCAGTAGGTAGTTTTCAAGTCGTGGTACATCTTATCTGATCCAGGATGTACAGAGTAGCGTGATTTATGTGCCTCTTCCATTACAAGTTCTCGTAAGTTGCCAAAGAATGGGACCCAAATGCGTCCAGTTACGTAACCGTCCCCCTTTCGTTCTAGTCGTTGCCTCGAGCCACGTAAAGCTTCAGCTCGAACGTTCTCTGGTTTCAACGCTTCTAACTGAGCGTCTCGTATCTGGGAAGGAAGGTTGGACTGGATCGTGAGTTGCAATGCTCGCACACGCCTAGGTGCATTTTCCTTTCTGCTGAGGGCGTCAGCTACAACGTTCGCCTTGCCCGGATGATACTTGATGGCACATTCATAATCGTTCAATAATTCCACCCAGCGTCGTTGTCGCATATTCAATTCTTTCTGGTCGAAGATATGCTGAAGACTCCTATGGTCGGTGTAGATGGTGCATTTGGTACCGTACAGATAGTGCCTCCAGATCTTCAACGCAAACACCACCGCTCCTAACTCCAAGTCGTGTGTCGTGTAGTTCTTCTCGTGCACCTTCAACTGACGAGAAGCATAAGCTATCACCTTCTCGCGTTGCATCAACACGCAACCGAGACCCTGAATCGAAGCATCACAATAAACCACAAAATCTTCGGTACCCTCTGGTAATGACAAGATCGGTGCACTGCAAAGTTTCTGTTTTAACAACTGGAAGGCCTCTTCCTGCTTCGTTCCCCAAGAGTACGCCGTGTTCTTCTGTGTCAGCGAGGTGAGGGGTTGCGCGATTTTCGAGAAATCTTTAATGAACCTTCGATAATACCCTGCGAGACCAAGAAATTGTCGCACCTCAGACGGAGTCTTTGGTGCCGCCCAATTCTTAACTGCATCCACCTTCGCAGGATCCACATGTATCCCTTTCTCGTTAACCACGTGCCCAAGGAAATGCACTTCTCGAATCCAAAAGTCGCACTTAGAAAACTCCGCATACAGTTGTTCCCTTCTCAAAAGTTCCAAGATGAGACGTAGGTGGCGCTCGTGATCCTCCTTGTTCTTGGAATAGACTAAGATGTCATCAATAAACACTATAACAAACTCGTCGAGATATGGCTTACATACGCGGTTCATGAGATCCATGAAAACTGCTGGTGCATTAGTCAATCCAAACGGCATAACCAAAAACTCGTAGTGTCCATAGCGCGTTCGAAAAGCCGTCTTGGGAACATTCTCTTCCCTAACCCTTACCTGGTGATAACCTGATCTTAAGTCGATCTTTGAATAGTAACTTGACCCTTGCAACTGGTCAAACAAGTCGTCGATGCGTGGTAATGGATAGCGGTTCTTAATGGTCACCTTGTTGAGCTCTCGATAGTCGATACACATACGGAATGACCCGTCTTTCTTCTTTACGAACAGAACTGGGGCTCCCCAAGGCGAAGAACTGGGTCGAATGAAACCCCTATCCAATAACTCCTGTAGTTGATTGGACAGTTCCTGTAACTCTCCAGGTGCTAACCGGTAAGGAGCTCGAGCAATTGGGGCCGCTCCCGGCGCAAGATCAATCTGGAATTCTACTTGACGATGAGGAGGTAACCCTGGTAGCTCCTCTGGGAACACATCAGCGAATTCTCGCACCACTGGTAGATCCTCGATCTTACCTTCTTCAGACTGAGCGTTGGTAACTAACGCTAACATTGCAGGATACCCCTTTTGCAGATATTGCTGTGCACGCATGGCCGAGATAATACCAACCATCGTCCCACTACGATGCCCTTGAACTAATAATGTCTCCCCATCAGAGAGAGGGATACGCACGATCTTCTCTTTACACAAAATTTCTGCTTGGTGCTTAGACAACCAATCCATGCCTACCACTATGTCAAAACTACCGAGCGTAACGGGAAGGAGGTCAATATCAAACACCTGACCCACGAGATCTAGTTTGCACCCGAAAAGGACATTCGAGGCTTCTATCGTTTTTCCATCTGCTAGTTCTACTACTTGTTTAACTTCTAAAGGTGTTGGGGTTATCCCTAATCGTTGACTAAACTCTAGGAACACATAACTCCAATCGGCACCCGAATCAAATAATACAGAAGCAATACGATTGTTAACAGGAAACGTACCAGTTACAACGTTGCCGTCATTCCTGCCATCCCCTGCTCCAAGCTGGAACACTCTACCGCGAGCACCATTTCCCCCATTGTTGTCGTTATTGTTGTTGTTGTTTCCAGCGTTGTTATTATTCGGGCGGTTGTTGTCGTTGGCGTTCTGGTTTAACTGAGGGAAATCCCGCTTAAAGTGGCCCTCGTCACCACACTGATAGCACCCCTTCCTGAAACCCTGGTTCTGCTGGGGTGGTTGCCCCTGTTGTCTCTAGTTTTGCTGGTTCTGTTGCTGCTGGTGTTTGGGTTGTGAGGTCCTACAATCCCTGGCCTCATGGCCCGGCTTACCACACTTGTTACACATCCGACCACACGGGCCAAAATGATGATAGCCACACTTGTTACACCGTGGCTTCCTCCCTGCATACGAACCCTGGCTGTGGCCACTTCCCTGGCCTTGATTGACAGAAGACGACTGGCTGATGCTGCGGTTGTTGTTGTTGTCTGGCCTTTTCTGAGTCTGACCAGCACTGGGGGCTTTGTCGTAGTCGCTCCACTTTCGTTTGTTATCATTAGCAGATGTAGTAGTAGTGGGTGTCGCAGCAGCAGTGGCTGAAATGCGCGGGGGTAACGAATTGCTCTCTACCTCTTGGTCCACAATCTTATGAGTCAGTCGAACAATTTGTGTCAAATCATTGAGATGGGCTGCAGTGACCAAACTCTTCACACGCGGAGGCAACCCTTTGATGAATAACTCAATCCTCCAAGACATAGGCCGGGACAAGTTCGGGCACATGTCGGCCAGTTCATACGATCGCTTCACATATGCTTCGACTTCAGATCCAACCATCTTCAAGTCGTAGTACTCGTTTTCCAACTTCTGGACTTCATCCCGAGGACAGTACTCCTCCCTGATCAGTTCCTTAAAGTCTTCCCAAGTTGTGGCATTCGCTGCCTCGATGCCCAACAACTGCACCTGGGCATTCCACCACGTTAGGGCACCATCTGCCAAGGTACCCGCAGCATATTTCACCCTGTCCCCAGCGGGACAGTTACAGATAGCAAACACGGACTCTGCTTTCTCAAACCACCTCAGAAGCCCCACAGCCCCTTCAGTTCCGGTGAAGGTCTGTGGCTTACAGTCCATAAACATTTTGAATGTACAAGCAGGTTGGTTGGGTTGGGGTTGCGCTTGCTGACCTAAATGACGGAAGGAAACACATTATAGAAGTGAAAAGACGTGTACGTGGTATAAGAGTAAAGAGTACTTGGTACATTCCGTACCAGCTTGATAGGCTGCTAAGGCCTCAGCCACACGGGTATTGATTAAGTCAGTCAACTCAGCCTGAGTCATGTTGATGTTGCCACGTCCGTGTCCTCGTCCACTCATGTTTCTATAGTTGGAAATGAACTGATTTAGGAGTCGATCAAGGTGGAATTCATGTATCGCACTAATATCTATTCACTACCAAGTTCGTACACAAAATAAGGCAGAACCCTTCTCACGCTCGATAAGCCTCACTGGGACTTGCATGCACCCCGCGTTATTATTAAGTGTGCACCCATAATAATAAGGCAATTTGCATGCTTATCTCAGTGCCTCTTAGCTTGCGCTCGATGTTTCCCCCGTTCAAACAACACAACAGATGGTATCACAGGTCTATGGTTCACATGAGTCGAAGAGTTGTGTCACACTATCAGGTCACTATGGTGTTAAATGTTTCAGTTCATATACGTTGTGAGTGTGTGACTGCTAAGCAAGTAATGTATAAAGTGAGAGAGAGACGAACCTTGCAATCTGGAGCTGAGTGTCATGATCGATTTTCGAAGTTGTTTGGTTATAGTCTGGTTTTACAAAACGTTTTAAAACCTAGTTCACTATAACCAGTGGCTCTGATACCAAACTGTAACACCCCCAAAATCCCACCTGCGGAAATCCCGCGAGGCGTGTTACGCATCAGAGTTCGAGCCACCAATCACATTGAACCAATGGTAAATACTTAAATAAAACATAATATCAATTCCCAAAGTGTTGTGTAGCGGAAGCATGTAAATAATCGTTTAGTAAATGTTTCATAATAATACTTAAAACCAATGTATCAAATGTAAGTTAATCCAAGAGCCTCGATCCATGACCACTCCAGCACTCCCAGATAGCAAGTCCATGATCCAAACGTTAATGACCTACAAGCATGCAAACAAGTGTGTCAGACTACGCTGGTGAGTTCAAGGTTTTGTTAACGTGTTGTGTTACCAGATGTATGTTAATGCGATTCAATGTTGTGTTACGATGTTGCTCATGCTAGTTACCCTAGGGAGTACGCCCTTACGTAACCGAGGAGTGTGCCTCTTAGCAACCCACTATGTTGTTCACGCTAGTTATCCTAGGGAAAACGCCCTTATGTAACCGAGGAGTGTGCCTCTTAACAACCATAGTGAAACCCAAATAATTAGTTCACGCCCGTCCTTACGGCCCGGTGTGAGGTCTCCCACCTAATAGCGCTATCAACTAATTACCCCCATTGCCCTCCAGGCAATCCGATGATAGATTCCATGTTCAATAACCAAAACCAATTAAGTTGTTTACCCAAGGTTTCCCTTCCAAATGTTTACCAGTTGTCCCAAACCACCGGGACGCATGCTTGAGAAAATGCAATGAACTCACCTGGGATTGCTCGGTATGATACACGAAAAGGTTCAATTAAGCTACAATGTGATCAACCACGTCCTAGCATGTTTATCATACAAGCCAGGTTTGTATTCAAGTATTGCATGTATGTTCTACACGTATCGTAACAAGTTGTGTACAAGCATTGATCATCATGTTCACGTATAAGCATATAACAGTTCGACAGTAGCTTCACATAAACAACGTCCAAATATGCGGCCCAATCAGATGGGCTCGTGACAGTGTGCAAGTCCAACAGCAGAGTGTACGGTCTCGAGTCGAGACCAGAGATCTCGAGTCGAGACTAGGTGGTCTCGGGTTGTACTGGTTTCTCAGTCTCGAGTCGCAACAAGGAGTTCTCGGGTTGTCATGTGCTTGTCGAGACTACACGGTCTCGAGTCGCAACCGGACCCGCAACCATGGTCTCGAGTTGTGCTGTTTTGTGTCGCTTATGTGGTCTCGAGTCGAGACAGTGAGTTCTCGACTCGCAATCCATGTTGTAACTGATTTCCTTAATTGCAGTTTATGATTCCCGTAATAGTTGCAAACAGATTTGGCAGTTTCAAATCAATTCAATTAACAGTTTTGCTATCATCCAAACGAATCAAACAAGCATTCTTAACATCGAATCTCATGAACCCTAGCATGATCCAAACATGAACATCGATTCATCACAAAACATATAATCGAATTAACCCTATAATCTAACCATACTACCCGAGTTCAACAATATCACAGCCGATTAATTCTAACACCCGGAACAATGACATATCATCCGATTAACATAGACATATAGCCGATTTAACAAGCATTCGGTTTAAAATCAACTTAACAAGAATCCGAACAACATATTGCAAGACATCCGATTATCATGTAAACATCCCTACCCATGAATTCTAACACATAATCATATACAATCAAATCATCGTTTACGAATAGTCAAACACTAACCGGTTATGAAAAGAGGATAATCCGAACAAGGATAAGGAGATCTTCGATGGTGGAGGGTGTTCGGTTGCCTTGGTTCCGAGTCAAGAGAGAGAGAGAGAGTGTGTGTTCTAGGGTTTGTGAACTTGTGTATGTTTGGTAAAAATGTGAGATGTTTACAACATCTCTTGTGTTATGCGATTAGGGAGATGGGCCGAACCCTCCCTTGGGCTGCCCCATGGTCTCGAGTCGGAGGTGTGTGGCCCGAATGGGCTTGTGTATTTCGAGTGGATCACGCAAGCATATAAACAACAATCACAATTTCACACAAGGCACGTATAACATGCTATTCAAATAAGGTTCACATAATCACGTAACGTTACAGAAAGTAGGTTCAAATTACGAGTTGTCACAAAACGATTCACATAGATTGACGATATAGTTGTCCTCTTAAATTTTCACACAATTTTCAATCTATTCAAGATACGATTTAGATGTTTTAGGAAGTTAACTCATTCATGTGTCCCACCTCTTGAATATACTCCCGTATCCTGAATCTCAATATTCAGTCTTACAGGTGAGTATACTACAATGATATCTGTACATAAATTAGGGGTTAAATGCGAGAACTGAGGGATCTCAGGTCGATACTTCCGTATACGCAGAGAGATATCAGTTTTTGACTTTGCAGTATGTCCCCTTTAGAGGATGTTTTCAGCTACAACAGATGATTATCAATTTTATTGTCTAATCAGCTGAGGGCTTTATGCTATGTTTCAAGCATTTCAGGCAAAGCATTATCCAAGGACTAGGTCAGAACTTCCGTTCAGCAGAAGTCCCGGAATAATACCCCAGACATCACTGAGTATAAAAACCTAGTATATCAGAATAAGAGACCTTTCAAACGAGATTTCAGGGGTTACCTATATATCCAAGTAGTGTTCCCCACGAATTTCGCAAGTTTGAAATTTTAGGTTTATATCCCGAATAAATCTACTAAATGTGCAAAAACCTATCGACACATCATTAGTGAGACCGTTTATTTGACATTTCATTTCCTTAGCATGTTGTGATAGTCCACTGATTTTCTATCATTTCCTCTTTTCTCAACAAAACTCATTTTTGATTTTTCAATGTTTTTGGAATTTTCAAATTTTCTAATTTTTTTTTTTAATTTTTCTCCCCCTAAAATCAAAATATGTTTCAATTTTGATTTTCAAGGAAAATTTGAAAACTGTACAAATAAAATGACAAACTGATATCGAATCCCTTCAATTCGCCATTCATTTGGCATAAACAATCAGAACTCCCCCTGACAACAAAATATTTTCCCATTTAGATTTCAAAACACTTAAGTTTGTTTTAATCAAAATGGTTTTTCCGGAAAATTAGTTTTGTGAGTCGTTTCATAAACTCGGGGTTCTTTCATCATATTGTTTTCCTTAAATCACTTGTCGGAAAGAGAAATCAAGTACAACTTAATGTCCTTGATTAGTCTTTTGTAATTCGAAATATCACAGTTACCAACCTGTGAATTTCTCAAGAAAGATGCCGATACCTGTTCCACACTTACCAACCTGGGAACTCCGGCAAGTCAGGTTTTTTATTTAAACAGATTCACCCAAGCCTGACCAGTCTTGGGTGTTTTTGACAATTTTACCTCAAAACATGGCTCTTCTGGTTTTGACGAACTAGAATCATTGCCTGAATGTGGCTTGTCTGACTTTGATGAGTCAGATTCATTACCAACACTTGGCTCCTTTGTTTCCGAAGAAACAAATTCCTTGCCAGGAACTTTTTCTTTCTTAACACTGCATTCTGTCCTCAGATTTGTATCTGATGAACTCAGTTTGCTTGATTTGTCAGTCTTTGATGAGCAAACTGGATTATCAGAACTCTTTTCTGATTTTCTTGTTGTATCCGAGGACAAAATCCTTTCCAAATACTCTCTCGCCTTCTTCCTTTTCTTCCTCAGTTTGTCTTTCTGCCCTTGTGAAAGCTTTACTTTCTTTTCTTGAACTTTCTGTTCTTGAACTTTTGGTTCTTGAACTTTCTGTCCTTTGGGCTTGACACTGACGAGTTTCTTTGCCAATTTCTGAGATTCAGCCCTCGATCTTCCTTTTGATCTCATTGGGCAATCTCTGGCAATATGTCCTCTGATATGACATTCATAACACCTTCTCGTTTCAAATCTCTGTCTTTGGCAGTTAACAGCAATGTGTCCTTGATAGCCATAAGAGTAACACACTCTGTTATCATACCTCTTCTCTCTTTCATATCATACACCATTTTCATACCACACACTTAGATCATAGCATTGAGTTGCCTTGTGGTAGTCATTTCTCTTCTTGTATCCTTGATTTGGCATTTGAGCACTGTGGTCAAACCTGCACCACTGATTACCAACTATTTTTGAATTTTGATTTTTAAAATTTTGTAATTTTTTATTGTGATTGGATGATTGATCTGATGAGCTTTTATTTTCTTTTTGAAAATTTTTCGATTTTTTATCTTTTTGTTTCTGTTCCACACTCTTCTTTACAGGTTTTTGCATTGAGCATTCACCTTTCTCAGTAGAATGTAAAACAGTATTTTTAAACATTTCATTTAATTTCAAAAATGTTTTTCTTTTTTCTTCTTTTTCTTCTTTTTCTTTTTCATCATCAGATTTGTCATCACAATCTTCAATTTTGACTTTGTCAAAATTTGTGACATTGTCACTTATTGGAACAAAATTGATTGGTTTTGGACAGGGAAAATTCAAACTATCTGATGCAGTCACAAAACCTTTCAATTTCTTTTCAAATTCATCAATCTTGTTTCTTGAATTCTCAGCTTCTTTCTCAAGCTGAGAGATTCTTTCAAGATAGAACTTGATTGAATTTTCATTTTCAATTTTAAGATTTTCAAGAACAGATTTTTCATTTTCTAAACCTTTTAACTGTTCTTGAAATCTTGTTTCATTTTCTTTTAGATTTTTGTTTTCCAATTTTATCCAGAAATCTTCATCTTCTGAAGATTTTCTTTTGCTTTCAAAACCTTTTTCATTTTCTTTCAAAATTTTGTTTTCTGATGATAAACTCTCAACAATCTTTAAAAGTTTGTCATTATCAGATCTCAATTTTTCGCAGTTCAGGCGCAGACTCAAAATCTGTTCTTCATCAGCCTTCTTCTCATCTTTCAAAGCTTTGTTTGCCAATGTCAAATTCTCCACATCTTTCAAGAGATTGACATTTTCTGCTTCGGATTTTTCGCATTCCGAGCATTTTCCATTCATCTTTTTCTCTTCTTTTTCTTTCTTCTCTTTCTCTTCTTCTATCATTTTCTTAGTTGGTGTTCCCCACCACTTGTGCTGCCAGTACTCATCTTCTTCTTTGTACTCCTTGATTATGGCTTCGATATCTAGCGTTTTGTCATCAATCGCGATGTTGCCATACTTATCAAGGTAGCACTCTCTATCTGGATCCCATTTATTTGCTCTTTTTGCCTCCAGAAATATACTAGAAAGTCTGATAATCTTGTTTTCAGCAACCATTTTTCTGTATCTATACTTTTGCTCTTCCGTACGCTCGTCTTTCCATGGAATAGGTTCATCTTTCGCCATGAACTTATATTTGTGAATTACCTTGTAAATTGCCTCATGTAACAGTTTGTTGATGAAACCAATCTAAGATTCGTTGTCGAAGATTCGCGAACACGTTCCAATGAATGTACACTTTTAATTCAAATGCCCCCCAATTCTTTATCACATGGGCTACTAGCTCAATGATTGGGCCACACAAATATTAGTCACCAACAACTCATGAGCTTTGATTGGGCCATTTATAACAACAACATCAGATCAACTTTCTTATTTCAAATAACATCCAATCAATCAATTGGGCGGTGCAATTATGTTTAAAATGCTTTGATTGGGCCTCTACATTTGTGGGCAGCAATTTAAAGATGATTGGATCTTGGGCGGTGCAAATCCTCTAAGCCGACAAGCACACTAAGCCGACAAGCACACTTATCAATCAATTATTGGGCCTCAACTGTGATTGAGCCTAACACTCAACACAACAGACAAATGATTGGTCCTTTAATTGCTTTAACACTTCACGTGCATAACCAACACCAGCCGACAAAAACAACCTTTAACCGTGATTGGACCTCTTGTTTTGATGGGTCGGTAATGTTGGGCGGTGTAGGTCCCTCGGAGGTTGAGGTTTAACCTATTCCTTGTTATGTTCAACACTCTAGCAAGTGCGGAATCCAAGCTAGAGTGCAACCGGAGTTTAGATGAAAGCAAAGATTACAAAGAGAAAGATAGACACGCAAGATATCAAAGTTTTCTCTTGTATTTCAGTGGACACGGTTACAGACCTTGACCAAACTGAAATGCTCTCTATTACAGACCTGGGTTTCACACACAAAAGCTCTCTACTGTGAATACAAACTTTGGACAGAACTATTTGTGAAGTGAAACCCTCATGGATATATATACCCATATCAGATTCCCATGCACGAAGGATAGAGATCCAGGTCGAAGGATCATCTGTCGACCAGAAAGACTATCGAAAGATCTCGAAGGATCTAAGCATACCTCGAAGGATGATATATCCTTCGAGGTCCACAAAGATACTTCGAAAGACATCTTTCGAAGTCATCGAAGGATACTAAACATCCTTCGATGACATCCTTCGAGACAGGTCATCTTTCAACTACTACGTGTTGAAGTTTGGCCAAGTCAAACCAGGAGGATGGTTGACTTGGTCAAACACATATTACAACACATTACAACACATAAACAACACATACAAGACGTAAACACAACCGACAAAAGACATCGTTTTATACATTACAAAATATAGACAAAGTACAGACACAAAGTGCACCAACAGGCGGCAACAAGAAGATGATTGGACCAATGTTTACATACTTCACATGCAAATGATCAACAAGCCGACAAATTTAATGTGATACCAGATCTTAAATTTCCGACAACTCAAATCAAACTTTAATCATGTGATGACTCATAACCACTTTCAAACGGTTGGAATCTTTCAAACGTGATGTCACTTTCAAACGATAAGTTCAAACGATAGTCATGTTTCAAACGGTCAGTCAAACGGAAATGGCTGCTTCAAACGATGTTTCAAACGGGATGGCCAATTTCAAGCGATGGAACCAGTTTCAAACGGTAGGCTCATGTTCAAACGATGAGTCAAACGATAGGACCACTTTCAAACGGAACATGTCATTTTCATACGAGAGAACTTGATTTCAAACGGACAGTTCAAACTGGAACCCAAATTTCAAACGATAGATCAGTTTCAAACGGACTTCGGACCTAAAAACTCGAATATCTCCTAAACGGCTTGGAGTTTCGATCTAAAACTTGGTAGGGTTGTAAATCAGGTATATTCGCACAATATATCATAAATTCATCCAATTCGGTCCGTAAAATCCCGTTCAATTTGACGTTTTTCAGCGAAAAACGTGACAAGAATGAAAAAGATGAAGAAATCTATGAAATCGAATCTGAATACGAATCTATGTGTTTGATCGTGCAATCGAGCTCCTGCTCTGATACCACTTGTAGGACCGGTTTTGACACCGTTCGATTGCGTAACGAACGTTCGACGTGCGGAATCCGTGAACGTACTTGACCGAACACACAATAACGTACAAGAAAACGTGATTCTATTAATGTGATGTCGTGTACAATGCCGTGAATCACGTAGAGAAACTTTCTCTCTCTAGACTTTCTCTCTCTAAGCTCTAAGCTCCTAAATCTCCAAATGAGCTCCAAGTTTTCCAAAAAGTCTTAACCTTTACAACTAAATGAGCTATTTATAGGCACAATGGACATAATGAGAAATCTCATTATTTACAAAATCGCCACCTTGCCTTTCTAACTAGTTGTAACCTAAAAGCTTAGAATTCTTCAATTCTTCGATTTCTGCTACGGAATAGATTGACGGAGATGATAGACAGATAATGCACTAACAGTTGTTAAGGACAATTACTTGAATGGATTACGGTGGTAATCATGTATTGCGAACTATCTCGGACAGTCAACCCGCAGTCGTTGGTATCGATAGGTCCATGTCGATAATTAACACGCATCATTTCCCTCTGTGTACGTGCTGGTTATGCGTAAACTATTCGAACTCTATAAGCTATTATTAAACTTGTATGCTCACCTTTACATTTTATGTATTGACTTTATTTTAACGTATGTGACAGGTGTTTAAGATATTTGCTTGCTAGGGAAGTGAAGCTAGAATAAAGCTTTAGAGGCCCCCAACAAATAGTTGTCTGTCAGGAACAAGCAACTAGGGCATAGTTGTCTGTAGATCTTGTCAGGCTGGGTCTTAGAAGCATTGAACAATAGTTATGTTTTGTATTAACTTAAATCTGAGTTGTCGGAACAGAACTACTTGTTTGGATGTTATCTGTAATGATGTATTTGTTTATTCGGGATACGATATGGGACGTATCTTTAACTGGATTATATAGATAGTTGTTATGGAAACTTCTGAATAATCTGTTTCGCTCAGTGCCATGCCCCGATGATTCCGCCATCGGTTGGGGTGTGACACCAGTCCTTGTCTAGCGGCTGGCTGGACCTATACAGTTCGTATAGGTTTATACGGGTCGTATTGCATTGGTTTTTTTACAAATTTTTTATGCATTTAATCATAATTTTAACAAAGTTAAATAAAAAAAATATTTTATTTTCAACAATTTTTTTTTTAAATTTACCATGTAGTATAGGTTTGTTACATGTTTATTATACTATACTATACTTATACTATGGTATCTATGTTATAATTGTATTGCATACTACACTTATAGTTTAGTTTATTATACTATATTATACTACTCATATACTATATTATACTACGACTATATGCATATACGATGGTATCATATATAACTTTTATCTATGTTATAATAAGACATGTAACAGCAAAATACGTCAAGTAGTGATACAATACGACGTGTAAAATACAATACGACACACAAGGGTACAGGTGGACTCAAAACAAAATGACGCGTAATCATAGTATACGATACCACATATAATCGAACGTCACCGATACGGCACATATGGGGCATATACTTCATAAAATGACACGTAATGACAAAATACGTCAAAATACGATCCATATACACATCGAAAAGGCAAAACCTAAAGTAATGAAATTTGATTTTACATCTATATGCATCGTATAAGTCAAAATTCGGTTGTATAATACCATTATAGTATAGACCTATACGATGCGTATAAGGGTAACATATAATCAAATAACCCCCTGATTTTTTGATAAATGACCCCCCTATACGGATCGTATAGCTCTATACGATATGTAAAATGCTATTATATAAGGAGTTTTGACCTATACG
Source organism: Helianthus annuus (assembly GCF_002127325.2). Classification (NCBI taxonomy): domain Eukaryota; kingdom Viridiplantae; phylum Streptophyta; class Magnoliopsida; order Asterales; family Asteraceae; genus Helianthus; species Helianthus annuus. The sequence continues at coordinate 85,068,869 of NC_035448.2, forward strand.
ATCCGTGTAGGGGTAAAATAAAAAAATATTAATTTTTGGTATTGCCTTTTCGATGCGTATGCGGGCCATATTTTGACGTATTTTGTGATTACGTGTTGCTTTATGATGTATATGCTCTATATGTGTTGTATCGGTGACGTTCGGTTATGTGTGGTATTGTATCCTATGATTACGTGTCATTTTGTTTTGAATCCACTTGTACCCTTGTGTGTCATATTGTATTTTTACTTGTTGTACCGTATCATTAACGTATTTTGCCGTTACATGTCTTATTATAACATAGATCTATACTACACATATAGGTTTATATAATAAATGTTACATACGATAATATAGTTTATTATACTATACTATGCTACAAAATACTATACTATACTATACATATAGGTCTATACATGACTTATACAACACCTATACTATACATATACACATATATTCTACACAATACCCATACTTCTATTACAACTATATGCTCATACCTGACCTATACTTCACCTATATTATAGAATACTTGAAAAGGCTATATGAAAATAAAAATAAATAAATAAAATACTACCATAAAATAAGATAAATACTTTTATGTATTACGTATTTATCTATAATTATGTATAGATTAATAAATTGGATATATTAATATGATATAATAACAATATGTATGTAGTGGTTGTTATGTATAGATTAATAAATTGTATAATAATAATAATAATAATAATAATAATAATAATAATAATAATAATAATAATAATAATAATAATAATAATAACAATAATCTAATTCTAATAAAAGACTCTCAAAAATACCACATGACATTCTCCCCTTCAATACATTAATAATATTATTAACTAATTAATATCTAATTCTATTTATGATTAAAAATATACAAATTATCTATAATTTTAAAACCTAGGATTTATGTTAGTGCATATTCTGTGTGTCCGCCACTGTACGAATATGTTAGATATAGCGTGTGTTGAATATTGTATAGTTGAGATACGAACATTTGACAATTTGGAGAGGCCGAGTGGTTCGTATGGATGAGGACTCAACCGCACAGATGAGTCATCCGCTCCAATTGGTCTTTCATGTCTATAAATAGAGAGTTGTGTGTTCATAGTTGATAAGTTTTGGGGAAAGGCTGGAGAAACCTCAAATTTCTCTCCAGCTTATAAAATGATGTATACTCTTTGAGTATGAAATAGAATCTTCTAATTTTGCTCATAATTAATAAATTTCTACCGAACAAGCTTTATCTTATCCAAACTTCCGTCTAAACCCGTTGGATCTGGAACTTTCAATTGGTATCAAAGCTACGGTACCGATTCAATCGATCTAACAGTTGATTGAATCACCTACGCTCATGATTAATGGGTTTTTAGACGTAAGACATCAAATTGAAGGTCAATTCATGGATATAATTTGAAATTGAAGGCATCATTACATTTAGAATTGATTTTCATTCATGTCTGTGGAAGAATCATCATCAAATTCGAAGAAATGAAGATTTTGGATTGAAAAAACTTGAACAGCAGCGTTCGAGCGGACGAGACAGTTTCGTGCGCAGGAGTCATTCATCTGCACGAATGAGTCCTAATCTGTTTGAAAAATTGTGCTCATCCACACGAACCAGCTAGTCATTGGCAAAAATCAGCTTTCATCCGCACGGAAGTGTCACACCCCCAAAATCCACCCGCGGAGTACCACCGCTTGGAGGCGTGACATGACCAGGATCAAGCCACCAATCATATCGAACATAGCGTTTAATATTAAAAGTAGTTAATGTAATTCATCACGACATGATTGATGTTCAACAAAACGTAAATTAAGTAGTGGAAGCATAATATGAAAACCCAAAATAAAGTTCAAGTATTTAGAATAACATCCACGATCCTTATCCCACAACGACTGTGCCTCCCGTGCAAGCTCCATAAGTACCTAAGATCCTGCAAGGCATGCAGCAGAGAATCAACAACTAGTTGAGCGAGTTCACAGTTAATAATTCAGTAATTGTAATAGTATAGTAAGCCTTGTGTTCGTTCATTAAGTCGTATATCGTATTAGTTCATATCGCGGCCCTCTAGGCATGTATGCGATGATTGGGGAAGTTCCCAAGTATTCTAGACTAGGTATGTTTGTATCGCGGCCACCCGGCATGTATGCGAAGTTTAGAGTATAGTTCGCGGCCTTCCTAGGCATGTGTGCGAAGATTAGTCATAATATCGCGGCCAACCCTGGCGTGTGTGCGAAGATCAGTTCAATTTGGTACCATTAGTCTAGTTGTATCTTATCAATAACCCTTCCTCACCCGAGGACCATATAACAAAGTTCCATGTGCTAGGTAAACACAAATAAATAATCCAACCCATTCCCACCCTGGGAACCCATGCCTTGGCTGTGTGAACTCACCTTGGTTTGCTCGGTATGATTAACTACTTGCTTAACAGTCGATCAAACACGCCCTAACATGATTATCAGTTACAATCAGTTTCGAATGCATCTATACTAGATCTTTCACATACAATTAATTTCACGTATTCCGTAATCACATACCACATGATTTGATGTATAAGTAGCATACACACTATCCTACACATTGTAACAGTTAATCATATAGTGAAATTAACAACATTCACCATCATATTACATAGTAACAGTAGTAGACAATTCAATTCAAAGTGTGCGGCCCATCACAAATAAGCTGGCCCAAAAACACCCATATGATTCCCCCAAATAAAAAGCAGGCCCCCGATTGCAATACATAACCCAAGCCATTGTACTATATATTATTATATGTTTTCTTTTTTTTTTTTTGACGTAAAAATATATGTGTACACTACCTCAAATAATTAAATCATGATGCATGCTTGTCCAATAAAATGCAACCCTTGTCGTTTTCTAAATCCACTGAATAAGACAAAAGCACATGATACTAACTTTCAAATCACTCACATGCTACCTTATCATCTTCCTTCTCATTTACAACGTGCATCACTAACTTGTACCTTACGCATATGATATTGTACACACCATGAAAGCATAGCAAGAACATTCAAACCATTCAACTAACAGTTTTATTCTTACATCTCATAGTTACTCACATTCAAACCATTGTTGTTTAAGATCTATAACACTGTTTTATTTCCAACAACCCTTCTAATGGCACATCCTCTTATCCTACTACTAACCAATTAGACAAGCATCATTCGGTTGTACTCTGAGCAAGTTTAGTTGTACAATCCAAGAAAACCCAACATGTATAAGAATAGAGCATTGTTTCGATATCATTTATTACATAATACACAATATCTTTATGGTTTACTACTGTATGCCTCATTCAAGTTAGTGTTATTAGAGCAGTCACCTATTTTCACATCATCTAAATCATAAAAAGAATCACGAAGTTCATTGTTCAACACTCTGCGTTATCATCGAACTAAGATCATGAAATCGTCCCATCACTGGGTTACTTACAAACAAAATCATCTAGCAACTAACAAGCATATACATCACGAGTGCCACAACTGATTTACCGAATCGAACAGTGGACATTCATACATGATCATCATTCATTACCTAGTTCCATATTATATATGTCATCTAACGAACACAATCAACAGTTGCATATTGTTTCATGTATACACTAAAACATAGGCTTAAAACGAAGATAAAGTCGGACCGAAACCGAGACAACGCGTTCAAAAAAACGAAGTAACGGAACACACGGGGCTTACCAGCGATCAGTGAAGGAGGAGTGGTGATGTTCTCTGGTTGCCGAGGGAGAAAGAGGGACGAGAGGTGGTGTGTGATGGTGGAGGAAGCTGCTGCCAATTACCGTAGGGTTTTGCGTTCTTGTGAGATCGTTATATATAACCAAACTCACGTAGTTAATGGCTGAATAAAAGGAAGTCGGTGGAGAATTGTGGGTGTGGGCGAGACATGAGGTAGGGTTTTGTTTTGAATTTTTATCTTTTCTTTTGCTAAACAATAACAAGATACGTGTACATATAGGATAGTTTGGGCGGTTCACTTTACAACCGTGACAATGGGTCTAAGCCCATTTAATAATCAGATCTTTTAATAACTTTGGTCCAATGAGCTGTTAACAAATGAATTGAGACGGTCCAATAAGCATTTGGAGTTTAAATATTGTTGGCCACTCATATTGAATAAAATTGAAGGATCTGATTATATTTGGAACCGTCCAATAAGCAAATAGGTGATATTAATTAGTTGTCGGCCATTTGTAAAGTTTTTAAGTTACAGCATAAAGTTCGACCCAATATACACACTCATACACCTACTCGAACATACTAAACGTTTAATAATAACATTACCGTCACAAGTGTTTACTGGTTTTATATCGTCATAAGGAATGTGAAAGAGATATAACAAGAAACAGGATCACGTGACGAAGAGACACTGACCTTAAAAGTTCGGGTTGTCACATCATCCCCAACTTGAAAGAAATTTCGTCCCGAAATTTAGCGCATGCTTACTGAGGAAGCTAGTTGTGTTGAACGTTTTCGCGGGGTGTCACATCATTCCCCCGTTGGTTTGGAATTTCGTCCCGAAATTTCGCAGAACGATAGGAATGGGGTCGATAGAAAAGGTCTGATCAGCAAAACAAGATTGCAACCCTAAACTATGTGTGTGGCCTCTAGACTTTTACCGTTTGCTAGTTCTACTATTTGCTTGGTGTTCAAAAGTATTGGGTTAGGATTAAGCATTTGACAAACTTTTAAAGACACGAAACAAGTATCGGAACCCGAATCAAATAAAACAGTAACATAAAAGTCATCAAGTAGGAACTCACCCTGACCGATCACGAAGGCACGTCCCCTAGCACCATTGCCGTCGTTGTTACCCCCATTGTTGTTCCCATTTCCTTGGTTGTTGTTCTGATTCTGATTCAGCTGGGGGCAGTCTCTTTTGAAATGGTCTTCAGCACCACACTGAAAGCATCCCCTATTGCCTCGCTGTTGCTGCTGCTGCTGGTTTTGTGGAGCTGGTGGTTGCGGTTGCTGGTTCTGATTTGCTGGCCGTGAGCTTCTACAATCTTTGGCCTCATAACCCATCTTGAGACATCTTTGACAGCGGCCCTTGCGACACTGACCACTGTGATGTCTGTTGCACCCGTTACACAGTGGGTGAATTCCCTGATATCCACCCTGCCCCTGACTGCCTGATGATTGCTGACTCGGACTCTGGTAGTTATTAGTCTTGCGCTGCTGTGCTTGAGACTGAACGGAAACTGATCCCTTGCTGGAATCCCCATCCCATTTCCGCTTGTTGTCACTGGGTGTAGTAGGAGTAGTAGCAGCAGTAGTGGTAGCACTGATGCGTTTTGGCAGCTTGTTCTGTTCCACTGCTTGATCGGTGAGTCGATGAGCAAGACGCTGGATGTCTTGGATGTTGTTAAGGTTAGCCGATGTCACGTGGCTCTGGATCTCTGGCGCAAGTCCCTTGAGGTACAACTCAATGCGCTTAACTGGAGGGTCCACCATCGTTGGACACAAGATGGCTAGTTCGTTCGACCGTTTCGTGTAAGCCTCAATCTCTGACCCCGTCATCTTCAAGTTGTAAAGCTCATTCTCCAGCTTGTGAATGTCGTCTCGTGTGCAGTACTCACGCTTAATCAATTCCTTGAAATCCTCCCAAGGTGTGGCGTTAGCAGCTGCCAACCCTAGGATCTGTACTTGCGCGTTCCACCATGTGAGCGCAATCCCTTCCAACGTGCCAGTGGCATACTTGACCCTGCGAGCCTCAGGGCATTCACACATTTCAAACACTGATTCCAGCTTCTCAAACCAGTGGAGGAGTCCCACTGCCCCCTCGGTGCCACTGAAGGTGCTTGGACGACAGTCCATGAAGTTCTTGAAAGTGCAGACAGGCTGTTGCGCGTGTTGACCTGCTTGAGCAGCTGCAAGTGCCGCAGCAACTTGAGCTTGAATGAGAGCCTCTAGCTGGGCTTGAGTCATGTTAATTCGTCCAGACATGATCTTCATAGTAAAGGTAGCGTAAGTGAGAATGGTTCGCGAGTAGTGCGATGACAGAAAAGTGTAAGCACATAGGGATTCTCATGCAATAGTGTCATGTGTATCTAAGCATATACGAGCAAAGTTCTATATAGTTCTAGCAAACAGGTAATAAACATAAACCGTATTACCTAGGATGTCGAGTCTTGCACGTGGAGCGAAGCGTCGTTGTGGATCGTTGAGAGCACTGTTCTGGTTATAGTCTGGTTTTAATAAAACGTTGTTCCCATATTAAAACCAAGTTCTCTATAACCAATGGCTCTGATACCAATCTGTCACACCCCCAAAATCCACCCGCGGAGTACCACCGCTTGGAGGCGTGACATGACCAGGATCAAGCCACCAATCATATCGAACATAGCGTTTAATATTAAAAGTAGTTAATGTAATTCATCACGACATGATTGATGTTCAACAAAACGTAAATTAAGTAGCGGAAGCATAATATGAAAACCCAAAATAAAGTTCAAGTATTTAGAATAACATCCACGATCCTTATCCCACAACGACTGTGCCTCCCGTGCAAGCTCCATAAGTACCTAAGATCCTGCAAGGCATGCAGCAGAGAATCAACAACTAGTTGAGCGAGTTCACAGTTAATAATTCAGTAATTGTAATAGTATAGTAAGCCTTGTGTTCGTTCATTAAGTCGTATATCGTATTAGTTCATATCGCGGCCCTCTAGGCATGTATGCGATGATTGGGGAAGTTCCCAAGTATTCTAGACTAGGTATGTTTGTATCGCGGCCACCCGGCATGTATGCGAAGTTTAGAGTATAGTTCGCGGCCTTCCTAGGCATGTGTGCGAAGATTAGTCATAATATCGCGGCCAACCCTGGCGTGTGTGCGAAGATCAGTTCAATTTGGTACCATTAGTCTAGTTGTATCTTATCAATAACCCTTCCTCACCCGAGGACCATATAACAAAGTTCCATGTGCTAGGTAAACACAAATAAATAATCCAACCCATTCCCACCCTGGGAACCCATGCCTTGGCTATGTGAACTCACCTTGGTTTGCTCGGTATGATTAACTACTTGCTTAACAGTCGATCAAACACGCCCTAACATGATTATCAGTTACAATCAGTTTCGAATGCATCTATACTAGATCTTTCACATACAATTAATTTCACGTATTCCGTAATCACATACCACATGATTTGATGTATAAGTAGCATACACACTATCCTACACATTGTAACAGTTAATCATATAGTGAAATTAACAACATTCACCATCATATTACATAGTAACAGTAGTAGACAATTCAATTCAAAGTGTGCGGCCCATCACAAATAAGCTGGCCCAAAAACACCCATATGATTCCCCCAAATAAAAACGCAGGCCCCCGATTGAAATACATAACCCAAGCCATTGTACTATATATTATTATATGTTTTCTTTTTTTTTTTTTTTTTGACGTAAAAATATATGTGTACACTACCTCAAATAATTAAATCATGATGCATGCTTGTCCAATAAAATGCAACCCTTGTCGTTTTCTAAATCCACTGAATAAGACAAAAGCACATGATACTAACTTTCAAATCACTCACATGCTACCTTATCATCTTCCTTCTCATTTACAACGTGCATCACTAACTTGTACCTTATGCATATGATATTGTACACACCATGAAAGCATAGCAAGAACATTCAAACCATTCAACTAACAGTTTTATTCTTACATCTCATAGTTACTCACATTCAAACCATTGTTGTTTAAGATCTATAACACTGTTTTATTTCCAACAACCCTTCTAATGGCACATCCTCTTATCCTACTACTAACCAATTAGACAAGCATCATTCGGTTGTACTCTGAGCAAGTTTAGTTGTACAATCCAAGAAAACCCAACATGTATAAGAATAGAGCATTGTTTCGATATCATTTATTACATAATACACAATATCTTTATGGTTTACTACTGTATGCCTCATTCAAGTTAGTGTTATTAGAGCAGTCACCTATTTTCACATCATCTAAATCATAAAAAGAATCACAAAGTTCATCGTTCAACACTCTGCGTTATCATCGAACTAAGATCATGAAATCGTCCCATCACTGGGTTACTTACAAACAAAATCATCTAGCAACTAACAAGCATATACATCACGAGTGCCACAACTGATTTACCGAATCGAACAGTGGACATTCATACATGATCATCATTCATTACCTAGTTCCATATTATATATGTCATCTAACGAACACAATCAACAGTTGCATATTGTTTCATGTATACACTAAAACATAGGCTTAAAACGAAGATAAAGTCGGACCGAAACCGAGACAACGCGTTCAAAAAAACGAAGTAACGGAACACGCGGGGCTTACCAGCGATCAGTGAAGGAGGAGTGGTGATGTTCTCTGGTTGCCGAGGGAGAAAGAGGGACGAGAGGTGGTGTGTGATGGTGGAGGAAGCTGCTGCCAATTACCGTAGGGTTTTGCGTTCTTGTGAGATCGTTATATATAACCAAACTCACGTAGTTAATGGCTGAATAAAAGGAAGTCGGTGGAGAATTGTGGGTGTGGGCGAGACATGAGGTAGGGTTTTGTTTTGAATTTTTATCTTTTCTTTTGCTAAACAATAACAAGATACGTGTACATATAGGATAGTTTGGGCGGTTCACTTTACAACCGTGACAATGGGTCTAAGCCCATTTAATAATCAGATCTTTTAATAACTTTGGTCCAATGAGCTGTTAACAAATGAATTGAGACGGTCCAATAAGCATTTGGAGTTTAAATATTGTTGGCCACTCATATTGAATAAAATTGAAGGATCTGATTATATTTGGAACCGTCCAATAAGCAAATAGGTGATATTAATTAGTTGTCGGCCATTTGTAAAGTTTTTAAGTTACAGCATAAAGTTCGACCCAATATACACACTCATACACCTACTCGAACATATTAAACGTTTAATAATAACATTACCGTCACAAGTGTTTACTGGTTTTATATCGTCATAAGGAATGTGAAAGAGATATAACAAGAAACAGGATCACGTGACGAAGAGACACTGACCTTAAAAGTTCGGGTTGTCACAGGAAGACTCTCATCCGAATGAACCGGCTTAATCCTGTGACACCCCGTGAAAACACTTAACTACACTAGCTTCTTCAGTGACTGCCTGCTAAATTTTGGGATGAGATTTCTTTCAACTTGGGGATGATGTGTCAACTCGTACTTTCGAAGATAGTGTTGACTAATCTCGTGACCTTTAACTTCGTATCATTTCCCTTTGCGTTCCATTATACGTTGTGATTATGTGAAATTGATAAACGTGCTTGATTATATTTGATTGATTAGGAATTGAATGAGTGTAAGTATGGTTAATTTTATGTATTTAAATAGTCAAAAACCAGTCGCACACTACCTTCAGTCGCACACCTATCCTTGGCCGCATACCCCTTTTGGTTATTGGACCTGTAGCAACTCTCACTAATAGTCCTATTTATTATTAGTCTAATAGGAAACCCAAATTGAGAAACCCAAGTGATTCTGCAGAAACCCTAAGATTTCCAAAACAATCAGAATCAGGATTAGGGCCCCTAAAACTCAGGCGGGGGTATTTTCTAGTTACGATTATCCACAAAATAAGTTGTCAAATTCGAATTTATCCATTTTGTCGACTCAGCTAGGCTAGTCCTACGCGTGGCAACACTATAAGAATGAGGTGTCCCTTACGGACCGTAAGGGAAAATGCTTACGGTCCGTTTCAAAATCGGTGTATAAATACAGAACATTAGCACTCGATTTCTGGCTCTGAAACGTCGTAGAAATTCCAATTCTACGCGGAGTTATAGCATAAATACTCCACAACACACACGATTCACGAATCGCTGCCGCAATCAGGGTATTAATTCGATCGCTATTACGATACAACGTCCGATCGATTGAAACTATCCAACGATTGTTTAAGTGCTGCTCAAATTGAGTTTATACTTTGTTATTCGTCGTGATTTCGACTTGAATATTTGAGTATTATCCAATTTCGAACTATGCTCTGTTATTCGTTGTGAATCCGCTGAATTGTTAAGTATTGCACTTTGTCATTTGTTGTGAGGGTTTAATCTCGTGAATTGTCGTAAATGTTGTATTGGTTACTTACCTAATTTCGTGTGCGTTAGATTATTAGGCTTATCAGTAGGCTAATTCCCATACCCTTACAATCAAAGAAGATAAGCAAACCGAGCAAAGCAAAAGCAAAGGTGAGTTCTCAAACTTTCTACAAGGCACGGCCATCCTCCAAAGGTAGGATGCCACTCCACTAACCTTCGCACACATGCCTGTAGGGCCGCGACACGATGCGATACGATACGATACGATACGAATACTAACCTTCGCACACATGTCTGGGAGGCCGCGATACGGGCTAGTAAGCCAGTGAACCAACCGTGAATTCACTCAACTTTTTTGTTGACTCGTTGTTACATGCCTTGCAGGTCGTTAGGTCCCTAGCTTAAGGAGGTTGCACAAGGAGGAGTGGTCGTTGTGGGAAAACTTATATTAAACTTATGTTTTGCTTCCGCTGTAAACTCAAACTATGTTTTGACACCAATTGTATTGTGGTTGGTTTTATTTACTTAAATACGTTGTTCAATATGATTGGTGGCTATGATCCTGGGCACGTCACGCCTCCAAGGCGGGGTGGGGTTTTGGAGGGGTGTGACAGAGTGGTATCAGAGCCATTGGTTATAGTGAACTTGGTTTTAAAAAGGGAAAAGCTTTTTGATAAAAACCGGACTATAACCTGTACAATAATCCACAATGATGCTTCGCTCCAAGTGCAAGACTCAATACTTTACTGCATTCTGTAATATTCATTTTAAGTGTTACAGCTAAGGATTAAGTCTTCCCTAAGTATTTCATGTATCCAACTTTAAGAAATATATATCTGACGAATAGCTGGTAGTACCTCTTCAAGACATATAAGTGAATAAATTTTTTTTTTTTGAGAAATCACTTTAGATAGAAGACAGAAAGGTTAAGTTTCTCGAAGCATAAAAGATTAGTACTAGTATCCTAACTTATTCCAATAAATCTCGAGGACGAGATTTCTATAAGGAGGGGAGAATGTAGCAACTCTCACTAAAAGTCCTATTTATTATTAGTCTAATTGGAAACACAAATTGAGAAACCCAAGTGATTCTGCAGAAACCCTAAGATTTCCAGAACAATCAGAATCAGGATTAAGGCCCCTAAAACTCGGGGGGGGGGGGTATTTTCTAGTTACGATTATCCACAAAATAAGTTGTCAAATTTGAATTTATCCATTTTGTCGACTCAGCTAGGCTAGTCCTACGCGTGGCAACACTATAAGAATGAGGTCTCCCTTACGGACCGTAAGGGAAAATGCTTACGGTCCGTTTCAAAATCGGTGTATAAATACAGAACATTAGCACTCGATTTCTAGCTCTGAAACGTCGTAGAAATTCCAATTCTACGCTGAGTTATAGCAGAAATACTCCACAACACACACGATTCACGAATCGCTGCCGCAATCAGGGTATTAACTCGATCGCTATTACGATACAACGTCCGATCGATTGAAACTATCCAACGATTGTTTAAGTGCTGCTCAAATTGAGTTTATACTTTGTTATTCGTCGTGATTTCGACTTGAATATTTGAGTATTATCCAATTTCTGACTATGCTCTATTATTCGTTGTGAATCCGCTGAATTGTTAAGTATTGCACTTTGTCATTTGTTGTGAGGGTTTAATCTCGTGAATTGTCGTAAATGCTGTATTGGTTAATTACCAAATTTCGTGTGCGTTAGATTATTAGGCTTATCAGTAGGCTAATTCCCATACCCTTACAATCAAAGAAGATAAGCAAACCGAGCAAAGCAAAAGCAAAGGTGAGTTCACAAACTTTCAACAAGGCACGGCCATCCTCCAGAGGTAGGATGCCACTCCACTAACCTTCGCACACATGCCTGTAGGGCCGCGACACGATGCGATACGATACGATACGATACGAATACTAACCTTCGCACATATGTCTGGGAGACCGCGATACGGGCTAGTAAGCCAGTGAACCAACCGTGAATTCACTCAACTTTGTTGTTGACTCGTTGTTACATGCCTTGCAGGTCGTTAGGTCCCTAGATTAAGGAGGTTGCACAAGGAGGAGAGGTCGTTGTGGGAAAACTTATATTAAACTTATGTTTTGCTTCCGCTGTAAACTCAAACTATGTTTTGACACCAATTGTATTGTGGTTGGTTTTATTTACTTAAATACGTTGTTCAATATGATTGGTGGCTATGATCCTGGGCACGTCACGCCTCCAAGGCGGGGTGGGGTTTTGGAGGGGTGTGACAGGACCAAATAGGCACAAACCCTTAAATGGCTCCACATACATGCATGTGCATAAGTGTGTGACCTCCCCCTTGGTTATTTATACCCCTTAGCTACCAAACCCTAGCATCTTTTCCCTCCTCATAATCATTAACGACAACCTTTCTCTCTGGAAGTTCCCTCTCCTCTTTTTTTTTGGTGTTCGCGGCAACCTCTCTCCTCGAAGCTTTACCCTCTTGTTCCAGCAGACTCTCTTGCACACAACCTCTCGGTTAGTAGGTTTATCTTAGTTTTGATCCTTGTTGATTGATTCACAGCTATGTTTAAATTTGTTAATTGATATTGGTGATTATTGAGATGAGGGTATGATCTAAGACCTGCTAGAAATCCGGTTGATTATAGTTCAAAAAGGGTGAATGATGTTTGATGTGTAGAGTGACGATAGGGTTTTTTGATGAAATTCTAGTGAATAACAAAATGTTAACTTAGATCTGATAATGCGCTTGGTTTTAGTCGAAGATCTAGGGTTTATGCTAGCATCAAGATTCAATATTGTTTTGACTGAGATATTAGATCTGATTGTATGGTTGTTCATAATGTATTGGATAAAATAGTGTTGCAGGATGTTGGTGTGTTGGTGATTTCGTGCAATATGACATTCATAGATCTGAAATGGGTATTATTGACAAGGATTGGTATAATGATTTGCTTGTAATAGGGTTTTGATGATATGGAAGTCAGGATCTAATTTTTATGATTGTTATGACGATATAAGAAAACCCAGAATTTCATAATGATTAATTGATTAATGATTGGAGCTCATAAATCGATTCAATTTTGTTGATGATGATTAATGTAACGCCCTAGTTTGAAAACAAGATTTAACCATTTAATTAGCAGCGGGAAATCATCCCCAATTTTTTTTGTTTACTAATACACACAAACAACATATTTCCAAAGTAAAATCTTTTAAAGAATTATTTAGGTGTTACAATTCTTTCTTTGTAGATGATTTTTATAACATATTTAATGAATCATCCATCACTGCTTGACTCGTATAACCAAATCTTCAGACACAATCTTTAATCTTAGAGTTAACTAGACATGTGAACCTATGGACATCAATCATCATAATCTGAATTAGCAAAGCTAAGTGAGGGTTTTTAGTGCTCTATACACACATTTGCTACTTCGTCACAACCATAATTTGTCAAATATCCATACCTGTACTAACATTAAGTGTTAGAGTACTTACTATCATGGCTAAACAAAATCGAATGCATGACTAGTTTGTTACTGCGTTCAAATCTTCATGAATAAACTCCCATCACGCATGCCTGAACTTGCTAATCCATCTTAGCATATCCAAGAGTTAGAAAACACAACCATGAGCATTTCAATCGCAAATGATTCACTACTCATGCTTGTACCTCAACACGATGATTAAACACACACACATAGTAATATATACTAAACTTACATTCTAGCACATAAGTCATATTCCATACGTCTTACAAGAGTATGTTTATGTTTAGTGATCATTCTAATCTAACCAAATGGATTCCAAACACAACATCTTAACATTTCAACTTTCCTTCAATATTTAACCCACATGGCCAATGAATTACTACATGAAATACCATACTTCCATCATCAACTAATTGACCTATATGATCTTAATTTTTATCGTTCATCATGGACTTTCAATAGGCACAATAAAATAAGCATATGTTATGTGTTCATAATCTTAATAAAATCGAAAGTAACAACTCATACCAAAACAAATATAAACCACTCACCTTTGCCCGTAGGAAAATGTGATTGATCGTGTATGCGGATTTTCTTGGAGCCGACATGCAATGAGATCCACTTACGTAATCGTGTTTATTTTTGCATCACAAACATTTCTACAGTCTTAGATTTCATATACAACTCCATTAAACCATCCATGCATCACAATCAAGTTCCTGATTTTCGCACAAACAAACTATTACAAACTGATCAGTGTCAAAACCATGCTTACCAACACCTGATCGGAATTTCCTTAAGTAGGATTTAAGAAGCATGTCTTCAAAAGGTACTGGCAAATTTTTAGCTCAATCCGATGGTCGGATCTCATGGAAAAACTCAACCTTTACGACTGCATTTTCTGTTCTGAAAATCCAAACAGCTGCAATTTGAGCTGAAAACCACCTACCCCCGGAACACATTTCACTTTTCCAACCGTTGGATGTTAACATTAATGAGTTAGAAAGCTACAGGAAAAATTTGGGTTCGATCCAACGGTTGGTTTTCCAGTAACAACCAATTCTTTTAGACCACACAAAATAAAACGGAAATAACATAAACGAATCTAACTTTCCGACATCTAAAAACGACTTTAACTTAAGATTTTTGAGAAAACAGAGCTTACCATTGCATTCTTATCGTCGAGAGATGGTTTCGGGTTGAACCCGCAACTCCTGCCACCACCGGCCGCCGTAAACCGCCATTGAACCACCATTAGACCACCACTTCCTTTCTCTCTCTAGTTCCATGCATTTCTCTCTCTAACTCCAGCCATATTTTGTTACAAATGAGCCTAAAGTTGGTTTTTTTATACATTCAACTTTTTTATAATTGCAATATACACCCTCAAGTTTATTTTTTTACGACAATGCCCCTTGAAGTTTGGGTAAGCCACAAGATGAGGTAACGGTATTTCCCCGAAGCGAACCTATCATATTTCTCGACTTATGTCGCTAAAACATAATCCGTTAAAATATATTGCTACCCAAAGTTGTTTTCCTCCATTAATAGTTCCAAACAAATAATAAAATATTATTTACAACTTCACTTGAAATGGGATGTTACAAGTCTACCCCCCTTAAAGTTGGTTTCGTCCCCGAAACCTCTTTCTCTCAAAATTAAGTTTTTACTATTACCTTCCAACTAACATTTCTTCTGAAGGGCTAAAATAAAACACATACCTGTATATCTTTCTTGAACGACCCATCGCATTCCCTAGGCATACATTCCAAGTATTTTCGCTTTCTTAGTGTTCGACCATATAAGCCCTATTTGTGGCATGGCATACTCAAGCTTATAAATACAAGTTGCTTTGAGACAACTCTTCTTATTATCTTTTTTCGTCCATCATCAAATTCTGAATTAAACTTACGTTAACATCACATCTTGCAATTCATACACATATTTTTAGTAGTATTCAAATTTTACATAATTCCACATTTCAAATCACATTATCACGTTCCATTCATGTTCATCAATTGCATGCAATCAACTTCACCTATTGTTTCCACCTAGAAATTTCATCAAACACTAGGCATGCGTACTATATTTAAGGTACAATGTACACATACTTCATGCTTAACTTCCTAGTTCATGGTATCAATCACCAGGTTTCTTTCCAAAAACCAAATATGAATCATTCATGAACACTAAACATAGCAAAATTTCTAGTCCTTTCAGTCTATTTATCAATTTGGAAAAATATGATTCAACTTGCTAATTTTATGAAATTAACATAAATTCTAACTCAATAATCAATTATAAGCACAATTCCTACTAAGATTCGTATTGAATACTAGGATTCATCCATAATCACCAACCAATTTCATTCATACATCATGCATTGAGTCTCTAACCAAAATCCATCATCAAATGAAATTCCATTACTTACTTCATGTTTCAAATCACTAGACCATTATAAATCCTTGATCATGCAAGTATTTTAGGGGCTGAATTCCATCAACAATTTCTGGATTTAGAGTAGTTTGAGAGAACCCTCCTTTTTTTGTATATGTCAACACACACACACACTTACACATATCCAGAGGTTTTTAATTTATAAAACATTAGTTTAAACTTGCAAGTTCAGCCTCTACGTTTGCCATTTGATCTCATTTGTCACAAACCTCATTCCCAACTATTTAAATTACATTCTAACTACATAAAATAACTTAGTTATTTTATTTCATACCATAACACAAGAAAACATACTAAGAAATTATATGTTTAGGTTTTGGGGTGTTACAAATCTACCCCTTTAAATGAGGTTTCGTACCCAAAACCCTTTTCATTACTACTGGACTAAATCTACTCTTACCTTCTGGTTGTTTATTAACTCAAATGATATAATTAGAATGCATATCTAGGTATGTGGTGTGAAGCTGTTACCCATACATTCATAATTCATATCTCATGTTCCTAGACTTTAATAGTCATCAAGCACTCATTTCTACCTCAATTTTTTTTTCAAGTTCTTGCAAAATACTAAATCCCTAGTAAACATTATCATTCCATATTTATTCATTCATTTCATTCAAAATTTACTGCCATATCACAAACCCACCTTACATCCCACACAATGACACATTTGTGACAAAGCATAATCATATGTTTTGTTCCTACGTTCTTTTAATAATGAAAAGACTTTCAATCAATTATCAAGTACAATAAATCGATCATTCCCATTTTCCAACTTATAAACCACACTTGATCTTTTATTCTTGTGCTAGTCACATAAGTACTCATCATGAGCCTACTTGCATTATTCTACTATTGATATTCTTTCAAGTATTTTCGTCATCGCATAATAAGTTAACCTATGAACATACGTGTGCCACAAACTTTCAATCATGGTCTCGTTATCATAACAAAGTTAGTATCTCATTCCTAG
Source organism: Helianthus annuus (assembly GCF_002127325.2). Lineage (NCBI taxonomy): Eukaryota > Viridiplantae > Streptophyta > Magnoliopsida > Asterales > Asteraceae > Helianthus > Helianthus annuus. The sequence continues at coordinate 85,085,892 of NC_035448.2, forward strand.
TCATTCATAATAAATCAGAAGTTAAACATCAGTCTATAGTCACCACCATTACATCCTGTAGATAAACCCTCTTAAGGATGTTTTTTGAGTCATTTCATTCGTGCCAATTTTTTTTTAGTTTGCTTTAGCATTACTTACAATACCCACATATGCACATGACTCAAAATTTTCATTCGAATATCAAATTATGACTCAAAATTTCTATACAAGGATTCAAGATTCCTCTCAATGACATTAAGTATGAGTGGGAAATCATTCCTCTATTGACCATTAAAAGTAAAAAAAAACATTCTATATTATGGCATTCTTGTGCTACCATTCATTCTTATTCAACCTACCAATTGTTATTTAATAATCATAAACTAAGAATTACTAACCTTGGTCTCATGGTATTAACAAACATTCTGTAAGTTGGGTCACCTCGCTTCATCCTGAGCCCATACCACACTTGGCTTGGTTTCAATTTCCACTTGGGCTCATTCATATCACCAGTTCTGCTTGTTTCATCACATCAAGATTTCTATCGTTCATATCTACAAAACTAACAGTTAGACATATACTTGCATCCCATAACAATAGACTTTCAGTAGTCCATTCAAGGTTCTTTTCACATTCAATGTCTAATTATCTAAACAAAAAATTCCCCATTCACATACAAAACTACATTGCACATTTAACATTTAAGATCCTTACAGTTCATTTGTTATTTTTTTAAAAAAACTTTTCAGCGGTTTGACATTTTAAGGCCAAACTGCCACTTCTTACTAATTTATAACCTTTGATCATCAACTCTTTCTATTATTTCTAATTCCAGTTTGAAGTATGCGTTGTACCTCCTTTCTCATTTGTATATGCTCATGAAAACGCTATTCTATCATTTCCTGCATTTTTTTTTATTTCCTTGTTAATTTAGGTCATTCGTCCGTGTCTTAGCCTATTAGTCACCCTGAATCTAATAAGCCAATTATTAACATGCTTAACAAGTAATTACGCTTACTTACCACACCAATAGTTTAGTTATGTTTACTTTATGCAATAAACATTTCATGCAATCTTATTAATACTTGCATTACACTTACCAATAACTCGTTTGGCTTTTCATGTAGTCAAATGGTCAATACATATTTAACTAGCTTTCCACGATTGTATTCCATAATTAGTTACAGACTACTCCTACCTATATTCATATTCATATTCATATCTGTAATATGTATGTATGTATTTCATTGGTCACATGTCACGGCCCCCGACCCGGGGTGACCCGGTCCAGAAGCCACGGAACAGAAACCCGTGGCATTGATTATTTAATTTGGCAGCAGAAATATTTGACAGGATCGTTTTGAAAAGGCCCAATTATTTTATTTTACAATCTGGGAATAACATCAATAATTTACAATAAAGGTGATTTCACTGGGAAATCCCTGTTTTACAAAAACATATTTATTTATTTTATTGAGCCACTTCTTCAAGCTTGTAATGCTACACGGCACTTTTCCAGGATCACAGCATATCACCTGAAACATGTTTAAAAAGGTTTTATCAGTGGGGAAATACTGGCGAGTCATTCAATTTGCACAAAAGACACATTGTTATAAATTTACAGCATTAAAGGTTTTTATATTTGCCCCTATCACTTAATTATCTGGTTCAGCTGTCACTCGACCGAATCTATAACCGTGGGCATATCACTAATTAGGCTCGCCCACCTAAAGTGATAAATCGTTAGTAGTAATGTGCACAAAACCCCCACATATTGACAGTAATTAAATATTAGCAAAGACTTAATCACTGCAAAATATAACTGGAAAAAAATTAGGGTTTTGCAAAGCACTTTGATAAAAAGAGAATGACTCACATTGCAAATTTAATCGGACAGAACCTTGCCTACTTATTTAACCTTGTAACCTAGTTTAAATAACAATGCACACGAAACTAGGTCATTAACTTAATACAACATGTACGATAAGCTCACGAAATCAAAACCCTCACGACGAATGACAAAGTATAGCCCGTATTTGGGCAGCACTTAAACATCCATCGGATTGGTTTCAATCGATCGGACATTATATCGTAGCAGTGATCGAGTTATTACCCTGTTGTCGCAGCAGAGCTTCGTGCTAGTGTGTGTTTTTGAACGAAAAAAGTGAATAACTCAGTGTACAAAACGAATTTGAACGTCGAACTAACGCAGCCATGCAAGTGCCAAACCCCTGGATTTTATACTGAAAAACCGTCCCTATCGCGTGGCACGACAGGTTGTCGCGTGGTGCGACGGGGACACTTTTAGGGTAGGGTAGCTTCGTGTATTTATAGCCTATGTGAGTCAACATATCGACGAAATTCGATTCCTATAACAAACTGTGTAGATAATATCAATTAGGGAATACCCCCCCCCCATGAGTTTTAGGGGCCCTGATCCTAGTTCCAATTGTTCTGAAAATTTTAGGGGTCATGTAATATTACTTAGGGGTCTCTATTAGGGTTTTCTATTAGACATAATAAAATAAGAAATAATAATTTTGACGAGAGTTGTTACATCCTCCCCACCTTATTAAAATCTCATCCTTGAGATTTACTGAAACAAATAGGGATATTTTCGCTTCATCTCTGATTCCAGTTCCCAAGTGTACTCCAGTCCTCTCTTTGAATCCCACTTGACTTTGACCAGCACTAGTCGTTTGTGCTTGAGAAACTTGACCTTTATGTCTTCTATTTGCAGTGGTTTCTCAACAAATTTTAGCTTTTCATTTACCTCTATATCTTGAAGAGGTACTACCAGGGACTCGTCGGATAGACATTTCTTGAGGTTAGATACATGAAATACATCATGTACTCCGGCTAGTTCTTCTAGTAGTTGTAAGCGATATGCAACTGGTCCTATCATTTTAGTTACTGGGAATGGTCTTATGTACCTTGGACTTAGCTTTCCTTTCTTACCAAAGTGGACTACCCCTTTCCAAGGCTTACTTCGATTGTCTGGATAACTTTTCTGGCGATCTCGAGCCGTTTTCAGTCTTTCCTTGATTTGAGTGATGTTGTCAGTGGTTTCTTGCACAATTTCGGGACCTGATAATTGACTCTCTCCTATTTCTGCCCAGCAAACTAGAGTTCTACACTTTCGTCCATATAGTGCTTCGAATGGGGCAGCTTCGATACTTGCATGATAACTATTGTTATAGGAGAATTCAATTAAGGGTAGGTGGTTGTCCCAGTTTCCACCAAAATCGATTACACATGCCCTGAGCATGTCTTCCAGGGTTTGGATCGTCCTTTCACTTTGTTCGTCTGTCTGGGGATGGTATGCAGTGCTTAAGTTTAACCTAGTCCCCATGGCTTCTTGGAAACTTGTCCAAAAGTGCGAAATAGAACGACTATCTCTATCTGATACAATAGAGAGTGGAACTCCATGTAAGGATACTACTTCGTCTACGTATAACTTGGCTAATCTTTCCATGCTGTAGGTTTCCTTCATGGGTAGAAAATGAGCTGATTTGGTTAATCTATCCACAATTACCCAAATCGCGTTATTACCTTTCCTAGCCTTGGGTAGCTTAGTAACAAAGTCCATTGTTATTAGTTCCCATTTCCATACAGGCATTTCTAATTGTTGGAGTAACCCTGAACGTTTCTGGTGCTCTGCCTTAACTTGTGAACAGGTCAGACACTTAGATACATATCTAGTTATGTCCTTTTTCATTCCTATCCACCAGAAATTATTCCTTAAATCTTGGTACATCTTGTTGTTTCCAGGGTGCATGGTATATCTAGACTTATGGGCTTCCTCTAGAATCTTATCTCTTAAAGTTCCTTGCTTAGGTACCCAAACCTTTTTCTTGTGGAATCTCCAAATTCCATCGGTGCCTTGCTCTAATTCCTTTATCCTTCCTTTCATTCCTTCAGCATCATCCTTGATTACTATTTGCTTGAACATTCTTCAGTTGTTCCATTAAATCTAACTGTAGATTTATTCTAAGAGCACGGACTCGCTTTTGCTTTTCATGATATTTACGACTTAGGGCATCTGCAACTACATTTGCTTTTCATTCATGATATTGAATATCACAGTCGTAATCACTTAGAATTTCCATCCATCTACGCTGTCTCATGTTTAATTCTTTTTGCCCAAATATATATCTTAAACTCTTATGATCTGTATAAATAGTAAACTTACTTCCATACAGATAATGTCTCCAAATTTTAAGGGAAAAAAATATCGATCCTAATTCTAAGTCATGTATCGTATAATTTTCCTCGTGCTTTTTCAAATGCCTTGAGGCATACGCAATTACCTTTTTGCGTTGCATTAGCAGACATCCTAATCCTAACTTAGAAGCATCACACTAAACTTCAAAATCTTTTGTCCCTTCGGGTAATTCTAGAATTGGGGGGTTTGTTAACTTTTGCTTTAAAATCTTAAAAGCTTCCCCTTGCTTAGGGCCCCATTCAAATTTAACTGTTTTACATGTTAGCTTAGTTAATGGTACCGCTATCTTAGAAAAATCTTTAATGAAACGCCTATAGTACCCAGCTAATCCTAGAAAACTTCTAACTTCTGCGGCTGACTGCAGAACCTTCCATTTGGTGATTGCTTCTATTTTGGAGGGATCTATGTGAATACCTTCGTAATTCACCATGTGTCCTAAAAATTGCACCTCCTGAAGCCAAAATTCACACTTTGAGAATTTAGCGTAAAGCTTTTCTTTTCTTAGTAGGGTTAAGAGTGTTCGTAAATGCTCACAATGCTCCTCTTGACTTTTGGAATAAATAAGTATATCGTCGATGAAGACAATCACAAATTTATCCAAGTACGGTTTACATATTCTATTCATCATGTCCATAAATGCTGTAGGAGCATTTGTTAATCCAAATGGCATAATTGTAAACTCGTAATGACCATACCTAGTTCTAAAAGCGGTTTTAGGTATGTCTTCCTCTTGAACTTTCAACTGATGATATCCTGAATGCAAGTCTATCTTAGAAAAGTATCTAGCTCCTTGCAATTGATCAAAAAGATCATCAATCCTAGGTAATGGGTATCGGTTCTTAATTGTAACCTTATTCAATTCCCTATAATCAATACACATTCGCATTGAACCATCTTTCTTCTTTACAAACAGCACCGGTGCTCCCAAGGGGACGAACTAGGTTGTATAAACCCTTTGCTTAATAATTCATCTAACTGCTTTTTCAATTCTAGCATTTCGGTGGGTGCTAACCGGTAGGGTGCCTTGGCTATAGGTGTAGTTCCAGGAATTAGATGAATTCTAAATTCTACTTCCCTATCCGGAGGTAATCCTGGTAACTCTTCCGGAAATACATCCAGGTATTCTGATACTACAGGAATTTCTTTAAGTTCCTTATCCTTAGTGCTAATGATTACCAAGATCATATATATATTATTCCTTGCTTTCATTCATAACTAGCAACTTTCATTACAGAAATGAACTTCATTGGCTTACGTAGCTTATCTCCTGCAACCATGATTATTTCTCCTGATGGCGCACGAATTTCTATGGAATTCTTATCATAGAGGATTCGAGCATGGTTGGTTACTAACCAATCCATTCCTAATACGACATCGAATCCAGCTAAATTCATGGGTAACAGGTTTGCAGAAAAATTATGACCTGATAGTTCTATATTTCTTTTTTGCAAAACTGTATTTATGTTGACAGAATTTCCATCTGCCGTTTCTACCAAATAGATTTGCTTAAGTCTGGTTAAAGGTAGATTAAGAGCTTGGCAGAACGAAGTATTTATACAACTTTGGTTTACACCAAAGTCAAATAACACTTTCGCATAAACGTTGTGAACTAGGAACGTACCCGCTATTACATCCAGAATCAGGTATGCTTCTTGGGTCGTCAGCTGAAAGGCTCTTGCATTTTTCTTAGTAGTCCCTTCGACAGGTTTGGCTTTATTGTCAGCTGGTTTGACCAATTTAGGGCATTCTGGTCTGAAATGCCCAGCTTCTCCACAGTTATAGCAGACCTTTAATTTCTTCTTGCATTCCTCCTCCCTGATGGCCCGGAATTTTGCAGAAATTACAGCTTTCTCTAAATTTTCCAAAATTTTTCTTTTTGCAATTTCCGCAAAATGGCGGGGTGGAAGAGGACCCAATTCCCTTTTTCTTGAAGTTGCTATTATTACCCACACGAAATCCTAGGGTAATCTTTTGGGCTAACTCCTTTTTTCCTATTTTCTTCTCGCGTACGCACCAGCCCGTCAGTTAGAGTATTGGCTAACTCCACTGCATCGTCAATTGTACGGGTACTTGCAGCTTTGATGATATCGCGAATCTCGCTAATTAAACCCCAAATATAGCGAGAAATGAGTACCGGTTCTGGCGAAGCCAGAGTTGGTATAATTCGGGCATATTCGAAGAATTTTGAAGTATACCATCTACAGTCCACATCTACCATCCGGTGGCTCAGGAATTTATTCGCCATTTGTTCCTTTTCATATTCGGGGCAGAATTTCCTTTCCACCAGTTTCTTAAATTCTTTCCAGTTCATGGCATAAGCCATGTCACTTCCTTTGGCTTGCAACACTGTGTTCCACCATTCTAATGCCACTTCCTTGAAAAGGTGAGAAGCATGCATGACTTTATCTTCCTCGGCGCATTTACTTATTTTAATTACTGCTTCAATTTTCTCTAACCAACGCTGTGCAGCAGTTTCCCCTTCATTGCCTGCAAATTCGACTGGTTTACAGGTAAGAAATTCCTTATAAGTGCAACCAGGGGCTTGCAACTTTCATTTTCTTGAGTATTGGGGCTTGAATCACATTATTATCATTGTTGTTGCCTCCATTTACACTGTTGCTAAACTTATCATCGCGCGTACGTTTACTGGGGTTGACTTGCGAAGGTTCAACAGGGCTTTTAACAGCAGCGACGATTGTCGGGATAGCATTGGCTATTCCCTGAGCGACGATGTTTTCTATATCTTGCCGATATAGAAAGTGATCCTCATTATTGTGTTCCGATTGATTAACTTCATTAACTGGTTCATTAACAGCGTGTTCCATCTGATAATTAACAGTATATACAAGTTATTGGCACAAATAAATAACAACCAGAAGCAAATAAAATAATCGCACAAAATCATGTCAACACGTATAGCCTAAATTGTCGACTTTGCCACTTTCATATTTTATATATTTTAGTATGCATCCGTACACACCAGTTATCTTACAAAAGGTTTTATTTTAAGTTATTTTACATAATTATATTTTTATTATTATTTTATTTGTATTATTAAATACATAACCACACCACCATGCAACCACAACCAACTAGCGTCTCAGAAACGACGCTCCCTCTCGTCGTATTTCCATGAGATTTGTTCCCCCACTTCTCGGATTGGATTTCCGGCATCCACTAACTCCTCACCATAATGGTGGAGTTCAGCCAAGTTCTCAGTGCTCATAGGTGGGTTTGGTGCCGGTTCAGAGTCAAACTGGGGGAAAAGGTGTTAGGGTTATTTAAGAGATTCTGAAATTGCTAGTCAATGGTCCACCATTCTTCCAGCTCTCCTTGTAGAGGTCGGGGGTTGACAATGGGATCTGGGATAGTTGGCTCTAGATTAACTGGAAGTTGTGATTCAACTGGGTAATTGAAGAGGCTTTCATCAGCAGGTCTGATGAGGTCACTAAGTGCCAGTTTACAATCCAGCTCCTCCCATGATGGCATTTCCTGGGCTTGCCTGGAACTTTCTCCAATCTCTTTTCTTTTCCCTTTATCCTTCGGATCCTCAGTCTTTATAACTTTCTATACCGCTGGTTTCTTCCTACGCATATGCCTCTAGCCTACAAGTCTTATTCTCTTTTTCGTCTTTGGTTTCTCCTACGGTTGGGCCTGGAACACCATTGGCTCTTCAGTATCAGCCTGGTAGCCAGTGAAGGTGCAGGTAGTATCCATATCGGTGCTATGGATAGTAAAATTTCGGAGTGCTTCCGGCAGTTCATTCATGCTGTTAGCACACATGAAAAGACACACAAATTTAAATTAAAATTTTATTTATTATAATTTAAGTTTCCACAAAATCACAGAATGGCAATCCGAAAAATTAAGTATTTCTAAATACTTAATTGGCTTAAATCAGTGGCTCTGATACCACCTTTTTCTGTCACGGCCCCCGGCCCGGGGTGACCCGGTCCAGAAGCCGCGGAACAGAAACCCGTGGTATTGATTATTTAATTTGGCAGCGGAAATATTTGACAGGATCGTTTAAACTTGAAAAGGCCCAATTAATTTATTTTACAATCTGGGAATAACATCCATAATTTACAATAAAGGTGATTTCACTGGGAAATCCCTGTTTTACAAAAACATATTTATTTATTTTATTGAGCCACTTCTTCAAGCTTGTAATGCTACACGGCACTTTTCCTGGATCACAGCAGATCACCTGAAACATGTTTAAAAAGGTTTTATCAGCGGGGAAATACTGGCGAGTCATTCAATTTGCACAAAAGACACATTGTTATAAATTTACAGCATTAAGGGTTTTTATATTTGCCCCTATCACTTAATTATCTGGTTCAGCTGTCACTCGACCGAATCTATGACCGTGGACATATCACTAATTAGGCTCGCCCACCTAAAGTGATAAATCGTTAGTAGTAATGTGCACAAAACCCCCCACATACTGGCAGTAATTAAAGATTAGCAAAGACTTAATCACTGCAAAATATAACTGGAAAAAAATTAGGGTTTTGCAAAGCACTTTGATAAAAAAGAGAATGACTCACATTGCAAATTTAATCGGACAGAACCTTGCCTACTGATTTAACCTTGTAACCTAGTTTAAATAACAATGCACACGAAACTAGGTCAGTAACTTAATACAACATTTAGGATAAGCTCACGAAATCAAAACCCTCACGACGAATGACAAAGTATAGCCCGTATTCGGGCAGCACTTAAACATCCATCGGATTGGTTTCAATCGATCGGACATTGTATCATAGCAGTGATCGAGTTATTACCCTGTTGTCGCAGCAGAGCTTCGTGCTAGTGTGTGTTTTTGAACGAAAAAGTGAATAAGTCAGTGTACAAATGTAACACTCTACTTAAAATAAGTCATATTTTAACCAAAAGATAAGAAAGACCATAGTCATTTAAAACGTTTAGTACATAAATATTTGAAGACTACCACTAAACTTTGAGGACACATAAGTAATTCTTTCATTACAAAAGTTTTCACAAAATGAACTCCTAAAACAAAAGTGAAGATCATCTTCTTCAAAGTGTTCGGTTCTTAAGCCTTGAGTTGATCACCATCCGCTTAATTAACTTACTTGAAATCTGGAAATTTAACAAAATACCAAGGTTAGAATCCCTCAAATTTCATATAATTAAAAGTGCGTTTAAATCGGGTTCAAAATATGAACCTACACAAAACTTAACCTTTCTAGCCGGTCTCCACCGTAAATTACGGTGGTCACCGTAATTTACGGTGAGAGCTGGATGTTTAAGGTTCTACCGTAAGGCAGTAGTAAACTGCCGTAATGAATTGGCCTCCACCGTAAATTACGGTGGTACCGTAATTTACGGTGGCTTCTGCATTTTCCTCCTACTTGCTGTTTTGACCCGTTTGTACCGATTTCTGCACTTTTCGGCCATCTAAGTGCAGCACGGAGTATTCCTTCGCAACAAGTACGACCCATTTCGGATCCCTTGCTTCAACACACACGCTCCCATTACCGGTTTGCGTGATTTTACAATTTTTCCCATTACCCCATACCCGGGTTTATGGACTACTGATGAGGTACTTCCGTTACCCGGTTTGTACCCCTCAATTATTTACTCATTTGGGGTTGCCATTATGAAATCCATCATTTTGGACAACCAAACCAACACGATTCTAAATTGTTTAAACTAGCAACCAATAATAAGAAATCTATATCATTATCATTATAGTAGCGTTAACTACGTACCTTAAAGCTTTCCCTTTAAGCGAGCGTCCGTACCGGCTTGACTCCCCGACGCCTCACTCGTATTGCCTAAAAAACATACAAGCCAATTATCATTAGAACCATTCGGCTCATAACTAAGCTTGTTACTTTACCAACACCACATTAGTGTCGATTAGTGTCTTTTAGGCATTTTATCAAACATCTTGTGTGCATGTTTCCTTACAATTTATAACTAAGCTTAACATTCATCATTTAGCCATGATAAACATCAACATAGGCAATTTTGCTAAATCATTACACCAATAATCTCTGAATTTTGTTCATAAAGCTTGAATTACTCTAGGACACATCCAAATCCTAATGTTTCATACCTTTCTACAAAACCCACATATCACCTCTAATGGTGATCATGAATTTTGCAATAATTAAACCAAATTTCAGCAAGGAATCTACTAGAGTTCATCCTTATACACTATTTCAATTAAAACAAACATCATGCATGACCAGATTTGAATCCTATGATTTTATCCAAAATCTAAGGTAGAACCAAGTCATGAAATTTTACATACCTTACGATCCCTTAGTCAAGGTGATCACAAATCTATATTCAGACTTCAATTTGGACTCGATTTGCACCTTCAATTGATGAATTTTGGTGAACTTTAGGGTTTGAGGGAAATCCCCTCTTGTCTCCTGGTTCTGGTCGATCAAACACACACTTAGGTGTGTGTTTGGTGTGTTATTTCACTAGTAATAAATTAAGTTCCAGAATTGACACATTTGGTCCCTCAATTTAACATGGGTTATAAATCAAGGGTTTTTGGTCATGTTATGTTAAGACCTCTACTAACTAGGTTATCTTTCCTAGTCTTTTACCTTAACTTACTACTAGTATTTATTATTTTTTTTTTAAAGTATAACATTAATATTTTTCGGGGTGTTACAAGTCCACCCCCCTTAAAGAGGGTTTCGTCCCCGAAACCTGTTTATGTATATGACAGAAGTTCTTATACGTACCGAAAAGTGTAGGGTGTAGTCGTTTCATTTCCTCTTCAGACTCCCAAGTGGTGTCCGATCCTTTTCGGTGTTCCCATTTGACTTTTACTTGATAGATCACCTTGTTCCTTAGGCTTTTCACCTTACGGTCTAGAATCTCAATAGGTCTCACCGCATAGTTGAGACTATTATCTATCTCGATGTCGTCATAACGAATATACGCGGTTTCGTCAGCTAGACATTTCCGGAGATGTGATACATGGAACGTACTATGTATCCCACTCAATTCTGGGGGCAATTCGAGACGGTAAGCCACCCTACCGACTCGCTCTATGATTTTGAAGGGCCTAATAAACCTTGGGCTTAACTTCCCCCTTTTTCTAAACCGGATTATTCCCTTCCATGGTGACACCTTCAACATAACCTTATCACCAACTTGGAACTCAATCGGTCTTTTTCGTTTGTCCGCATACGCCTTTTGTCGATTTTGGGCCGCCCTTAGGTGGGCTCGGACTATATCGATCTTTTGGTTCGTAAGTCCGATTACATCTTTATGTTCAAGTTCACGCGGACCCACCTCGCCCCAACATACCGGAGTTCGACACTTCCTTCCGTATAGCAATTCATACGGAGCCATGCCGATGCTTGCGTGGTAACTGTTATTATATGAGAATTCAACCAACGGTAGGTGAATATCCCAACTACCCCCGAAGTCAATTATGCACGCCCGTAACATATCTCCCAACGTTTGTATTGTTCTTTCACTTTGACCATCCGTCTGAGGATGGTACGCGGTGCTAAGGAACAATTTGGTTCCCATTTGTTTTTGGAAATCGCGCCAAAAATTTGAAGTGAACCGGGTATCCCTATCGGACACGATGGATATCGGCACTCCGTGGCGTGCTATTATTTCATTAGTGTACACTTCTGACATCTTCTCTGACGTATAAGTTTCTCGGATAGGGATGAAATGGGCACTTTTGGTTAGTCTATCCACCACTACCCAAATGGCATCGAAACCACGGCTAGTTCTGGGCAGCTTGGTTAGCAGGTCCATTGTAATTTGTTCCCACTTCCAAACCGGAATATCTAATGGTTGCAACTTGCCGTAAGGTTTTTGATGCTCCGCTTTGACTTGTAAGCAAGTCAAACATTTCTCCACGTATTTAGCCACATCCCTTTTCATCCCCGGCCACCAATAGTTTTGCTTCAAGTCCCTATACATCTTAGTTGCCCCGGGATGGATCGAATAGCGAGACTTATGTGCCTCGTCAAGCAAAAGACTCTTAACGCCACATGTGTTTGGGACCCAAATCCGATCATTTCGGCATTTCATCCCATTACTTCCTTCCGTAAGGTCTTTTACCATCCCTTTTATGCGTTCTTTCTTCCAATTCTCTTCCCTTAACGCTTCGATTTGGGCTTCTCGAATTCGGTCGAGCAAGCCTGAAGTTACTACTAACTGCATAGATCGTATTCGTATTGGAACGCATTCGTCCTTTCGGCTAAGGGCATCCGCCACCACATTAGCCTTTCCGGGGTGGTAGTGGATCTCGCAGTCGTAGTCCTTCACCACTTCTAACCAGCGTCTCTGCCTCATATTTAACTCTTTTTGATCGAAAAAGTACTTCAAACTTTTATGGTCAGTGAAAATAGTACTTTTCACACCATACAAGTAATGCCTCCAGATTTTCAAGGCAAAGACCACGGCTGCCAATTCGAGATCATGAGTTGGGTACTTTGTTTCATGCGGCTTAAGTTGCCTAGAGGCGTAGGCGATCACCCTTCCCCTTTGCATTAGTACGCACCCAAGGCCTAGGTGCGATGCATCCGAGTAAACTACCATATCCTCCGTACCATCCGGTAAAGTCAACACCGGTGCACAGGTTAATTTCTCCTTTAATGTCTGAAATGCCTTTTCTTGGTCGCTTCCCCAGACGAACTTCTCATTCTTGCGGGTCAATTTGGTCAACGGCGTTGCAATCTTGGAGAAATCCTGAATGAATCTCCGATAGTAACCTGCCAACCCCAAGAAACTCCTAATCTCGGATGGATTCTTTGGAGGGTTCCATTTTGACACCGCTTCCACCTTCGACGGATCCACCAATATTCCTTTGGCACTTATGACGTGCCCTAGGAATTGCACCTCTCGTAACCAGAAGGCGCATTTTGAGAATTTAGCATACAATCTTTCCCGCCTTAATACTTCCAATACTTCCCGTAAATGGTCAGCGTGCTCCGCCTCGTTTCTTGAATAAACGAGGATGTCGCCTATGAAAACAATCACCGATCTATCGAGCATCGGCTTGCATACCCGGTTCATGAGATCCATGAAGGCCGCGGGCGCGTTCGTTAATCCGAACGACATTACGAGAAACTCGAAGTGTCCGTATCGTGTCCGGAATGCCGTTTTCGGTACATCACTCTCCTTCACCCTCAATTGGTGGTAACCCGATCTCAAATCGATTTTTGAAAACCAGCTAGCGCCTTGTAATTGATCGAATAAATCGTCAATTCTCGGGAGTGGGTATCGATTCTTTACCGTGAGTTTGTTTAACTCCCGGTAATCAATACACATTCGCATGCTCCCGTCTTTCTTCTTTACAAATAGCACGGGAGCCCCCCAAGGAGACACGCTAGGCCGGATGAATCCTTTCTCTAGTAAATCTTGCAACTGAGACATTAACTCTTGCAGTTCTGAAGGTGCCAACCTATACGGAGCCTTAGCAACCGGTTTAGCACCCGGGGTTAGTTCAATCCCGAACTCTATTTCTCGCTCTGGTGGTATTCCCGGGAGATCCTCGGGGAAGACATCTTTAAAATCACACACCACAGGCACATCTTCAATTTTGGGCATTTCTTTTTCGACGTCCCGCACATAAGTTAGATATGCCTTACACCCGTGTAGTATACACTTGCGGGCTTCTACAATTGAGCATATCACGGGATTACAAGCCTTCTCCCCATAAATGATGACACGCCTTCCGCTCGGAGACGTTAGGTGTATCTCCTTACGTAAGCATATCACCTTAGCATGGTAGCGGGATAGCCAATCCATTCCGACGACCACTTGAAATTCACCCATGGACATGGGTATTAAATCAATGGAGTATTCCTCGTCATCGATATTCAATTTGCATTCCCGACATACATCACAAACAAGAAAACATTTGTTATTACCTACTTCTACTTCCATTGGCATAGGTAATTTTGTTAATGTAAACATGGGGTTTTGAATAAATCTATGTGAAACAAAAGACTTATTCGCACCTGTATCAAATAAAACACGTGCGGGAATCGAATTTATAGTAAATATACCTGTAACCACGTCGGGTTCCATTTTTGCTTCCGCAGCAGTGATTTGGAACGACCTTGCCTTAGCCTTTGGGGTCTCATCCCTAGAGTCGGCACTCTCCTTCTTTCCCACCAATTCCGGACATTCTGACTTTTTATGACCCGGTTGGTAACATTTATAGCACACCGTTACTTTGTCGGGGCAATTTGCAACCCCATGCCCTATCTTGCCACATGCCACGCAAGGTTTGTTCTTGAAATAGCATTCACCTTTATGAGTGCGTCCACATGTTTTGCAACTCGGAGATCCTCCTTTTGCACTTCCTTTCTTCGAAGATTCAGCTACCTTCGGCTTCTTTGTGGGACTCGGGTTTTCATCCAAGGCCCTCCTTTCACCTCTTTCAACTTGCCTTTTTAGTTCAATCTCGCGTTCCCGCGCCGCATTGATTATATCGGTAAGGCTTTCATAATGTGAGGGAGTCATGAACTCCCTATATTCAGCCCTAAGCATGGTGTGATAATAATAAATTTTTTGTTCTTCAGTTTTGACCAAGTCATCACAAAACTTGAGCTTATCCATGAACATTCCCGTAATCTTATCAATGGTTTCACCCTTTTGCCTCAATTGCATGAATTCTTCCTTTATCTTATTTATCACCGCCTTGGGCTGTGATGTTTGAGGAATGGTACTTTGAAAGCTTCCCAAGTCATCGCCCTTATTGTTTCAACACCCCTTTCGTTTCTGAGGTTGTCCCACCAATCCTTGGCTTGGCCTCTAAGTTGGCCAGTTCCATACGCCACGAAGTCACTTTCATCACAATGCGTTCGTTCGAAAACACCTTCAATATCGCTTATCCACCTTTGACAAGCAATTGGATCTACCTCTCCATTGAAAACCGGGGGCTTGCACGCCATAAACTTGTTGTAAGAACAACCCTTCTTTTCCTTAGCTTTGCCCCTATCACCGGTAAGATCTTCTCTTAGTTCACCAATCCTTTCTTCCATAGTCGAAAGTAAGGTGTTTTGCATTCTTTCCACAAATCTTGGTAGACTGACTTCGATGGCTCTACCAACTTCCTCGGCAATCTTCTCTTTCAACTCGTCGGTAGTGAGGGATAGAACATTGTTACTAGCACCTCCCGACATCTTCTTACTGAAATGTTAAAATGATCCATTAAATAGTCTTGTTCAATCGCTCTCATGCTCTCACATGAGACTTCGTACTTATTTTCCGGCTAAGTATATAACTTTGCCTTATCATCCATACTAAGTGTACTTCCCGGGTTCGAGTATATCACTATACTCCTCCCATACACAATAAATCGTTACCCTTTTAATCTTTTTAAATTTAATTTACTTTAAGTAAATTCTTACCGGATGTTGATCAACCCTTGAACCGAACACAATTCTCTTTAACCTTAGCTCTGAATACCAACTTGTAACACTCTACTTAAAATAAGTCATATTTTAACCAAAAGATAAGAAAGACCATAGTCATTTAAAACGTTTAGTACATAAATATTTGAAGACTACCACTAAACTTTGAGGACACATAAGTAATTCTTTCATTACAAAAGTTTTCACAAAATGAACTCCTAAAACAAAAGTGAAGATCATCTTCTTCAAAGTGTTCGGTTCTTAAGCCTTGAGTTGATCACCATCCGCTTAATTAACTTACTTGAAATCTGGAAATTTAACAAAATACCAAGGTTAGAATCCCTCAAATTTCATATAATTAAAAGTGCGTTTAAATCGGGTTCAAAATATGAACCTACACAAAACTTAACCTTTCTAGCCGGTCTCCACCGTAAATTACGGTGGTCACCGTAATTTACGGTGAGAGCTGGATGTTTAAGGTTCTACCGTAAGGCAGTAGTAAACTGCCGTAATGAATTGGCCTCCACCGTAAATTACGGTGGTACCGTAATTTACGGTGGCTTCTGCATTTTCCTCCTACTTGCTGTTTTGACCCGTTTGTACCGATTTCTGCACTTTTCGGCCATCTAAGTGCAGCACGGAGTATTCCTTCGCAACAAGTACGACCCATTTCGGATCCCTTGCTTCAACACACACGCTCCCATTACCGGTTTGCGTGATTTTACAATTTTTCCCATTACCCCATACCCGGGTTTATGGACTACTGATGAGGTACTTCCGTTACCCGGTTTGTACCCCTCAATTATTTACTCATTTGGGGTTGCCATTATGAAATCCATCATTTTGGACAACCAAACCAACACGATTCTAAATTGTTTAAACTAGCAACCAATAATAAGAAATCTATATCATTATCATTATAGTAGCGTTAACTACGTACCTTAAAGCTTTCCCTTTAAGCGAGCGTCCGTACCGGCTTGACTCCCCGACGCCTCACTCGTATTGCCTAAAAAACATACAAGCCAATTATCATTAGAACCATTCGGCTCATAACTAAGCTTGTTACTTTACCAACACCACATTAGTGTCGATTAGTGTCTTTTAGGCATTTTATCAAACATCTTGTGTGCATGTTTCCTTACAATTTATAACTAAGCTTAACATTCATCATTTAGCCATGATAAACATCAACATAGGCAATTTTGCTAAATCATTACACCAATAATCTCTGAATTTTGTTCATAAAGCTTGAATTACTCTAGGACACATCCAAATCCTAATGTTTCATACCTTTCTACAAAACCCACATATCACCTCTAATGGTGATCATGAATTTTGCAATAATTAAACCAAATTTCAGCAAGGAATCTACTAGAGTTCATCCTTATACACTATTTCAATTAAAACAAACATCATGCATGACCAGATTTGAATCCTATGATTTTATCCAAAATCTAAGGTAGAACCAAGTCATGAAATTTTACATACCTTACGATCCCTTAGTCAAGGTGATCACAAATCTATATTCAGACTTCAATTTGGACTCGATTTGCACCTTCAATTGATGAATTTTGGTGAACTTTAGGGTTTGAGGGAAATCCCCTCTTGTCTCCTGGTTCTGGTCGATCAAACACACACTTAGGTGTGTGTTTGGTGTGTTATTTCACTAGTAATAAATTAAGTTCCAGAATTGACACATTTGGTCCCTCAATTTAACATGGGTTATAAATCAAGGGTTTTTGGTCATGTTATGTTAAGACCTCTACTAACTAGGTTATCTTTCCTAGTCTTTTACCTTAACTTACTACTAGTATTTATTAATTTTTTTTTAAAGTATAACATTAATATTTTTCGGGGTGTTACAACAAAACGAATTTGAACGTCGAACCAACGCAGCCATGCAAGTGCCAAACCCCTGGATTTTATACTGAAAAACCGTCCCTGTCGCGTGGCGCAACGGGGACACTTTTAGGGTAGGGTAGCTTCGTGTATTTATAGCCTAGATGAGTCAACAGATCGACGAAATTAGATTCCTACAACAAACTGTGTAGATAATATCAATTAGGGAATACCCCCCCCCCTGAGTTTTAGGGGCCCTGATCCTAGTTCCAATTGTTTTGAAAATTTTAGGGGTCATGTAATATTACTTGGGGGTCTCAATTAGGGTTTCCTATTTGAAAATTTTAGGGGTCATGTAATATTACTTGGGGGTCTCAATTTTGACGAGAGTTGTTACATCACACAACATTTTTATCCCAACTGAGTTATGAACACTACGTATTTACAACATTCATACCTACCTTATTTGAAGGGGGGGGGGGCATCATCCCTCCTACAATCCCATCCGATCCATACTTGTCTGTGGACCCAAACTTTCATTCATACATGTTTGATCCATACATACATATGAACTCAAACCTATCCATTCATACATGTCTGTTCCATACTTAATTATGGACTCAAACCTCTCCATTCATACATGTTTCGTCTATACTTATCTATAGACTCAAACCTTTTCATTCATTCGTGTTTGGTCTATACTTATCTATGGACTTAATCTCTCCATTCTTACATGTTTGGTCCATACTTATCTATGGAGTCAAACTTTTCAATTCATACATGTTTAGTCCATACTTGCCTATTGACTCAAATCTTTACATTCTTACATGTTAGGTCCAAACCTATCTATGGAGTCAAACCTGTATATTCATACATGTTTGGTCTATACTAACAAATGGACTCAAACCATTTCCATTCAATATGGAATGCTTTTAATCACTTGAGATTCTTACAACCCTTTTCACACACACGACCACCTACTTCTCACTTCTACCAGACATACTTGTGATGATTCTCATTGTCTCACGAGTATCATGTGCTTCTTGCGCGTTGGCCAGGTGCGCAATCCACATACTAGTCTCGTGACTTCATGTAGTCATCACGTTACACCAGGGAAGTGGGTTTCAGTACGTGCAACAATTTAAAATCCCTCACCGATATGAATGTATTAATACGTGTACCTGTGATAATCCCATATTTTCCACATGTTTCGAGATCTACCTTGGACTGTGCCCTCGAGACCTCCTCATCATCTGCTTGAGCTCACCTTAACATAACATCACAATTAATTCTACCATATCATGTGAGCTAATAATAAATTCTACTTTCAGGTCTTGATTGAGTCTTAGATTGTACGGGTCACTGATCTAAAGAGCACACGGGTTTGAGTTCAAGTACTTACGCCCTATTTTGAAAACAAGATTTAACCATTTAATTAGCAGCGGGAAACGATCCCCAATTTTTATTTTTTTTGTTTACTAATACACACAAACAACATATTTCCAAAGTAAAATCTTTTAAAGAATTATTTAGGTGTTACATTCTTTCTTTGTAGATGATTTTTGTAACATATTTAATGAATCATCCATCACTGCTTGACTCGTACAACCAAATCTTCAGACCCAATCTTTAATCTCAGAGTTGACTAGACTTGTGAACCTTTGGACATCAATCATCATAATCTGAAATAGCAAAGCTAAGTTAGGGTTTTTAGTGCTCTATACACACATTTGCTACTTCATCACAACCATTATTTGTCAAATATCCATACCTGTACTAACATTAAGTGTTAGAGTACTTACTATCATGGCTAAACAAAATCGAATGCATGACTAGTTTGTTACTGCGTTCATATCTTCATGAATAAACTCCCATCACGCATGCCTGAACTGGCTAATCATCTTAACATATCCAAGAGTTAGAAAACACAACCATGAGCATTTCAATCGCAAACGATTCACTACTCATGCTTGTACCTCAACACGATGATTAAACGCACACACATAGTAATATATGCTAAACTTACATTCTAGCACATAAGTCATATTCCATACGTCTTACAAGATTATGTTTATGTTGAGTGATCATTCTAATCTAACCAAATGGATTCCAAACACAACATCTTAACATTTCAACTTTCCTTCAATATTTAACCCACATGGCCAATGAATTACTACATGAAATACCATACTTCCATCATCAACTAATTGACCTACATGATCTTAATTTTTATCGTTCATCATGGACTTTCAATTGGCACAATAAAATAAGCATATGCTATGTGTTCATGATCTTAATAAAATCGAAAGTAACAACTCATACAAAAACAAATTTAAACTACTCACCTTTGCCCGTAGGAAATGTGATTGATCGTGTATGCGGATTTTCTTGGAGCCGACATGCAATGAGATCCACTTATGTAGTCATGTTTATTTTTGCATCACAAACGTTTCTAGGGTCTCGGATTTCATATACAACTCCATTAAACCATCCATGCATCACAATCAAGTTCCTGATTTTCGCACAAACAAACTGTTTCAAACTGATCAGTGTCAAAACCATGCTTACCAAACAGCTGCGATTTGAGTTGTAAACCAACGGTCAAATTTGTAAGATCCATGTCTTCAAAAGCTACTGTCAAATATTTAGCTCAATCCAACGGTTGGATCTTCTGGGACAACTCGACCTTTACGACTGCATTTTCTGTTCCGAAAATCCAAACAGCTGCAATTTGAGTTGTAAACCACCTACCTTCGGAACGCATTTCACAGTCCCAACCGTTGGATGTAAACAATAATGAGTTAGAAAGCTACTGTCAAAATTTGGGCTCAATCCAACGGTTGGATATTCTGGGAGGACTTAACCTTTACGACTGCATTTTCTGTTCCGAAAATCCAAACAGCTGCGATTTGAGTTGTAAACCACCTACCTCCGAAACACATTTCATAGTCCCAACCATTGGATATTAACAGTAATGAGTTACAAAGCTACTGTCAAAATTTGGGCTCAATCTAACGGTCGGATCTCTTGGAAAAACTCCACCTTTAGACTGCATTTTCTGTTCCGAAAATCCAAATAGTTGCGATTTGAGTTGTAAAACACCTACCTCCGGAACGCATTTCGCAGTCCCAACTGTTGGATGTTAACACTAATGAGTTATAAAGCTACTCTCAAAATTTGGGCTCAATCCAACGGTCGGATCTCTTGGAAAAATCCAACCTTTACGACTGCATTTTCTGTTCCGAAAATCCAAACAGCTGCAATTTGAGCTGTAAACCACCAAACTTCGGAACATATTTCGCATTTCCGACCATTGGATGTTAACACTAATGAGTTACAAAGCTACAGTAAAACTTTGGGCTCAATCCAACGGTTGGTTTTCCAGTAACAACCACTTCTTTTAGACCACACAAAATAAAAGGGAAATCACATAAACGAATCTAACTTTCCGACATCTAAAAATGACTTTAACTTAAGATTTTTGGGAAAACTTTGCTTACCATTGCATTCTTATTGTCGAGAGATGGTTTCGGGTTGAAACCCGCAACTCCGGCCGCCGCAAACCGCCATCGGACCACCATTAAACCACCACTTCCTTTCTCTCTAGATCCATACATTTCTCTCTCTAACTCCAGTCATATTTTGTTACAAATGAGCCTGAAGTTTGCTTTTTATACATTCAACTTTTTGATAATTGCAATACACACCCTCAAGTTTATTTTTTTACAACAATGCCCCTTTAAGTTTGGGTAAGCCAGAAGATGAGGTAACGGTATTTCCCCGAAGCGAACCTTTCATATTTCTCGACTTATGTTGCTAAAATACAATCCGTAAATATATTGCTACCCAATGTTATTTTCCTCCATTAATAGTTCCAAACAAATAATAAAATATTATTTACAACTTCACTCGAAATGGAATGTTACAATTAACTGATGATTTCTTGGGATGATGAAGTTATAGACTTGTTTGTGTATGATTAAATGATGAATATGGTTCTCGAGAATTCTGAAAAATAACTGTTTTTATCGTGTGGACTTGGGTGATTATTGTTATGACTAGAAAACGTGTACCGTAGGCTACGGTTGAGAAACCGTAGCTTACGTAGGGGTTTAACTTCACACCACACAGACCCCGCACATTCGCATGAACCGCACATCATTGTGCCACACACTCTTGTAATGTACACACTTGGACTTCATACAGTACACCTCTCCACAGCACACCGCAACTAATGTGCCACGTGTACCGTACACATCTGAATGTTGCATCACTAATGCAAAACGTACAATTATATGATGCATGGTTGCACACTTCTGCATAGTACACACCTGAAGTGCACAAAGTACAACTCCACTATGCATGACCGCACATTATCAGGTCGCCGCACACTCTCCTGTGTGCCGCACACCTACAGTGGGCCACACACTTACATTTGGGTCGTATTTTGGCCGCACACTTATATGTATATATATATTGGGTTGCATAATTTTACTGTGTACTCTTTGGGATTTTGCTCTGGATCTGTGTATGGGCCACAAACTTTACGTGTTACGTGATATATCTAACTTGTATCCTACTTATTAAATACGTGTAGAAAATGCGTGAATTACTTGTATACAAACCTAATAAGTATTTGTAACCACAATAGGACATGGTTGACCAACTTAACATAAGTAATTAAACCTGCCGAGCTAAGCAAAGGTGAGTTCACACTTTTACTAAAAGCATGTATTCCCGGTGGTTGGGAACCTCACTTTCCCTGGTATGGGATTGCCTTAGTATTCCTAGTGTGGAATAAATGCTATTTATATTCATGTCTTTAGCGGATTAAACGAAACTCAATCAGAAAGTCCCCACATATTATATCGATTAATCGTCAGGGCCTGGCGAACAGGATATTAGTTGATAGCGCTATTAGGACGGGCGTGAACTTTTATGCCTTGGCAACTGGTCAATGATGATAGACATTGACTTGGGTACAAACAACTTAAACAGTCACAGTTTCGGTACCACACAGTTTAGTAACTTAAAGATGGGGTAGCTCCCCATGACATGTTTTATAAATGAGTAATTTAACAACCTATGTTTTTGGAAACAACACTGAAAAACCGTGAACTCGCCAACTTTATGTTGACACCCTACTGCATGCTTTGCAGGTTGTTAGGTACAGTTATGGTTGGACATTGCAGTCGGCTGGAGTGTGTGGTTTGTAAAGCCTTACGTTTCGTACATTTATTTAACTTGTGGTTTCAAGTTATGATGGATTTACTTTATATTTCCACTGCTAACTTAATTGAATTTTGGACTTTTAAACATTGATCACTAATTGTGCTGATTGTGATGATTTTACAACTTACTTAAATGGTTCAACATGATTAGTGGTTGGATCCCGGTAGTCACACACCTCGCGGTAATACTCCGCATGTGGAATTTGAGGGTGTGACAGATTGGTATTAGAGTCATTCGTTGTAGTGAACTCGACTTTAAAAAGAAAGTATTTTTGATGAAAACTAGACTATTTTTGGTGCATATTTCGTACGTCTGCCACTGTGCGAATAGCTAGATAGAGCGTGTTTGACTATTGTATAGCATAGGGTGAAATCCAGTACGAAACCAAGGTATTGTAATGTAATAGTGCCTTCGTACGAAGCTAGGAGTAGCTTCGAACGAACGGACTACATAGCGGTTTAAACTGAAGTTCCAAGACTAAGTTGGGTTCGTACGAAGCCAGAGGTAGCTTCGTACAAAGCCCTGTTGCCTATATATATGGTGCTTGGGTCTTGTGTTGGACAAGTTTTTGGTCCCTGAGGGGAAATGTTGTCCAACTGGTCTCGAGGTGCTGTAATGTTGTATTATCAATAAGAGACCAGATTATAAGTGACTGCTCGGTGTTCTATTATATCTTCTACTCATTTCTTATCGTTTCGTATCACCGAACACGTCGTTTCTGGACCAAAGCTCTGTCAAACTCGCCGGATCCTGAAATCACAAGTGGTATCAGAGCGGGTGTTTGATTGCACGGATTGAAGACACGGAGATTCATGCTTCTACATCAGATTCAGAGTTGATTTCATCTTCTTCATCACAATCTTCTTCTACTCATCTTTTCTCATTTTCTTTGAACTTTAAACCCATATCTATGGAGATTTCACGGTTAAAATCGTCTAGATTTTTGATATAACGTGTGAAAACCGGTTTTAATCAATCCTACAAATTTTCAGATCAAAATTCGAACAAAATCATACTCAGGTCAGTGAAAAACCATGGAAAATGTGAACTTGTTTTTCGCATCATAGCTTCGTACGAAGCCACACATATACAGCTTCGTACGAACCCACAAACCTAGTTCAACAATTGTGATTTTGTAAAATCTGACTTCGTACGAACTCAGGCTTGGAGCTTCGTACGAACGCACTGATTGGTAATCTGATTATTTTTTATTTGCAGCTTCGTATGAAGGCATTATTCTAGCTTCGTATGAACGGAGAGTTGCATATTGTTTGTCTTTCAGATTTGATCAAGTGTTTGCTTGTTTGCAGGTTATTCAAAGATTAGAATCATGGCTGAAGAATTTTACAACACATTCTATAATGCGTTCACTTCAGAGTCATCAGAAACAACAACTGTTATACCGAAAAGCATTTCAAAAGCCATAAATGATAATATAAATCATGATAATGTTTATGGAAATCACCAAAGGCCACCTAAACTAATGAATATCGAAGATTATCATTGGTGGAGCACGAGATTTGAAAATTAGGTGAAGGCTTATGCCTATGAAAGTTGGATTATGACGACTTACGGATATAAAAAATCTGTAACTGAACAAAATGTATTACTTCGAATTCCAGAATATTCAAAAGCGGATAGAGAAAAACATTCTGATGAACTAAAAATGGTAACATTATTACAACAATCGGTTAGAGAGGATATTTTATTTTTGCTACAACATGATGAAACATCCAAATCAATGTGGGAAACTTTAAAGCTAAAAGCTGATGGTTGTAAAGATATCAAAAAGAACAAAATTTCTCTGCTGAAAATGGAATTTGATCTATTCGGCTGCATGAAGGCGAGACTGTTCGACAAATGACTGAAAGATTTTGTCATCTGAAGATTGAGTTAGAGAGATTTGGAATCCACAAGGACATAGAAGAGATTGTGGACAAACTTGTCGAGGTGTTACCGAATGAGGAAGATTGGAAAACTTTTGTGATCGTGTTGAAAAATGATGCTAAGTTTGACAAGATTACATTTGATGGTCTGATTGAAAAACTAGAGGGACATGATCTGATGTTACAGAAAGAAAACAATATGTCTAGTTCTAGCTATCAGCAGAATGTTGATCTGTATTACCGAAGAAGTTTGCTGCAGAACAACCAGTCACCAAAGATTAATACAACATTCAGTGCAGATAATTCTAGTGATTCATCGAAAAACAAGTCATCAAGCTATGATCCAGGATGTCATTCATCTTCTGCATCATCAAGATTCAGTCTGAATCAAAACTGGAAAGATTCTCCAAATCTGAACACTGATTTTGCTCGACAGCACATGAGTTTCTTGGCCTCTGTTCTTGTCACACCCCGATATTTACAGCTCAGCCCGGTGGGCACGATGGGGAATATCATGACGTAAGATTGATATCGTCATAGTCAAACATACACAGAATAGCACAGCAGAAGTCTTGGAATATAAAATATTATTACAAACCCAATTGTCAGAAATACTGAAAAGATAATTACATTCGAGCTTGTAATATTAAATCCACAGGCGGATCATATTAAAATGTACAAAATGAAGTTTAGCAGACATTAGGGCATCCTAAGGATTTGCAGATCCTTCATTGACACCAAGGAGCTTCCAGCCAATTACATATAGTACCTGTCACTTAGTCTTTTGAAAATACGTCAGTTTACACTGGTAAATACAATTAACCGACTCATTTGAAAAGTGTTTATAAAATTGTTTTAATTGCACAAGGCACAAATACTCCTTTATAACGTGGGATAATTATATAAAATAATCTTGTATACAGATTTACATGTTTGTCGTACGTTCAGGGCCCGGAATAGAAGAGCCGAATCATGATTAATTAACACACCACTAATATAGTCCACAAAGAGTTATCCTCACGTGTGGTTATATTTTGTATCTTAATTCCCTTTTTGGGGAAAAGAATCCGTATCGCAACTTGTCACACCCCAACCGATGGCAGAATCATCGGGGCGCGGCACTAGGCGAGTCAGATTGCTCAAGAGAATCCATAACAACTATATTGCGATAATATTTATTACATTCGTTATCCCATACTAACAAATAATACAATAACATAAGTTATCACAGATTTCTTGTCCTCTCGAACAATACAAAT
Organism: Helianthus annuus; assembly: GCF_002127325.2. Lineage (NCBI taxonomy): Eukaryota > Viridiplantae > Streptophyta > Magnoliopsida > Asterales > Asteraceae > Helianthus > Helianthus annuus. The sequence continues at coordinate 85,111,696 of NC_035448.2, forward strand.
CTGACAACCTAGATTTTAGGCGAGTTTCTAGACTTCCTAGCTTGATTTGATGTAGGTAGCAATCTAACCTGCAACATACGTTAAAACAACGTCAATACAAAAGTATTGGCGAGTATCCAAGTTTTGATAGTGTAGCGTAAAACAGTTAAAAGTGCTGCGAATTACCAAAATACATAAACGGGATACCTCAACATACAAGCAGAAAGACAGATACTACCAGCTAAGTTACTCGAGCTGCGATTGCGATTACTATTCATCCTAACTAGACCCCGTCGGGTGCTATAGTACTATACTAGTTAAGGCGGGACCTCGCGAGTATAAGTCCTAACACATATGTAACTAGCATCACGTGTAAATATGCATAACAGTTATTCGCAAGTGACAAATAGAGTAATTGAATAATTCGTTTGATAAGTTCGATTTATTAGGAACGTATGTTACACCCAAAATGCGATTAAAAAGGGTTCGAGTATACTCACAGTGCGTATTTAGCGAGGACCCTACTTGACTGGGTTAATTTGGAGTGCGCCTGATTCAGTATGAACACGGGATGGTAGCGTAAGCGAGGTGCGGTGAAAAGTTGGATAATAGGGCTAGTGGCAACCCGATTGGGTGAGCCGGATTGGCTAACATGCTGACCAGTCGGTGAGCATGTTACCCGATCGGTTGACATGCTGACTGGTCGGTTGGCATGTTATCCGATCGGCTGACTTGCTGACCGGTCGGTTAACATGTTACTCGGTCGGCTGACATGCTGACCGCTCGGTTGGCATGTTATCCGATCGGCTGACATGCTGACCGGTCAGTTAGCATGTTACCCGGTCGGCTGACATGCTGACCGTTCGGTTGGCATGTTATCCGGTCGGCTGACATGCTGACCGGTCGGTTAGCATGTTACCCGGTCGGCTGACATGCTGACCGTTCGGTTGGCATGTTAACCTATCGGCTGGTTTGAGGTTGATTTGTCGTTCGATCAGACGGCAATTTGTTCAATTCCTCTTGATTAAGTCACTCTCAATTGTTTTTGAAAAAGTTACCGGTCGTATTAACCGATACAGCGTGACATCATGTTAAACAAATGAAATTCCACCAGTTCCGACCCATTCTAACGGCCGGGAACCACCCCGTTCCATCAGTTTTGGCCGTTCTTGATGGTTTCTCCATGTTTGATTTGAAATCACGCAAAACTTTGGTTAGATATTTAGATCTTTCGGTGAATTTGTTACAAAACACGTGGAAATCACTCAGATCTGAGTTATTCATGGTGAGAGAGTCATACTTTAAAGTTCATATGAACTCTTGATGACATCATCTTTGAATATCTCAAATCCGTAGATTTCACGGTTGAAAGTTGGTTTTTAAAAGATAGAAAGGTGTGGAATCGAGTTTAGATCATAGAAGTACAAAGTTTAAGTGGAAAACTTACAAGATTTGCGAGAAAACGAGCGAAAATGGCGAAGTAGCGCCTGGCCGAACGAGAGCAGTCACCTCAACTGTTGTTGAGGTGACATATGAGGTATTTATAGGCAAAGGGGGAAGGAAGAAGGAGGTTTGGGCCGTCCGATCGGACAGGGGCATCCGATCGGCCAGGGTCATCCGATCGGCCAGTGTCATCCGATCGGACAGGACCATCCGTTCGGACATGGCCTTTCGTCCGGCTGGGCTTTATCGTTTTGACTTGAGCGTTACACCGTTTCGTATCGTTACAGGTATTTATTATATATTTAATTATTCATAAGGGCCGTATGTACATATTCATATTATACATTTAATTATCCATAGTTGCGATACAATAACCGGGTTTCGATTCGATCATGCGATTATTTTGCGACGCTTCACGGTCATCGAGGAGGGTAGAATAGGTCCTCTGTCAATGTCATTGTGAACGTTAATGTGTGCGATGCGCTGCGCGTTTTGAGTAATGAGTTGCACTGCGACATATCACGGCTATCAAGGAGGGTAGAATTGGTCCTCACTTGACATCTTCGTGGTTGTCAGCAAGTACAATGTGATGTGATAGCGATAAAATATGCGATAGTATGCGAAAATATTGCGATATAGCGGTGTATGCGATATAGGCACATTATGATTCGAATCGCTGGTGTTAGGCGTAACGAGTATAACGAGTGGTAACAACGCTCGAATGTGCGGGTTGTTACAGTCTCCCCTGCTTTAGGAAATTTCGTCCCGAAATTAATCCAAAAGAAGGGTCGCAAGAGTTGACGCAAATGAGAGTAGCGATTAAGAGCGTTAAAATAAGCGAGCGGTCGACAGAGAATTAACGTGCGAGGGCCTTGCGAAGACTAAGCGAGAGCGACAGATTAAAGCGATTCGTATGACTAAGGGTGATAACACACACAAGAATGCGATTCCAAGGTGTTCTAAATTTTCAAAAAGTTGATTAACTTGGAGAATTTGTTTATGAAAATCTTCTCATGGTGCGGCGTTAACTGTAACGATGTTCACACCAGCGCTATGAGAAGGGTTTTGTTAGGTTACTAAAAGATTTTAAAGTGATTAAAACTCGTTCTACGAAATTTTCTCGTCACGTGGTAGTAACTTGAGTCGATTGTCACACCTGTGTCACAAGAAAATCTCACTATGTACAAAGTTTTTGATCAGTTTTTTTTTTTTTTTTGGAAAAGTTTGTAAGAAAAGGTCAGTTTTAAAATTTGTGTAAACCAAGTCCTTAAATTATACCAAAAATTTAAATTTAAGGTCGGCCCCATATGGCACTTTCCCACGAAAGTTCTACCATATGGTTAAAACACTTATATATAGGACGTACCAGCGGCGTATCTACCATGTTTTATTGATATGGCTTCCGTCCCGTGAGGCAGTGTCATCCATGTCGACATAACACAGACAAAATTGCGATGACTCGATCCAATCAAGAAGGGTTGAACCAAGTCTTGAAAAGCAAACTGAGCGATGAAGTCGTTTTCGAACTCAGTTTAGCAACACGAGCGGGTGCGAGGAGCGATACGCGATACGCGATAATTGATAACACGAACACTAAACACCAAGCATTGTCACCGAAGACAGCGGCGATAAGCGAAAAGTGATAAGCAAGAAGCAAAAAGCGAAAAGCGATAAGCGACAAGCGAAAAGCGTAAAGCGAAAAGCGATGAGTGATTGCGTCAAGTGATAGCGACAACCATCGAGTGATAAGCGACAGTCGATACGTTGCAAGCAATGGGGATATGCGATTCGTTTTGATTTAATAACACCAAAATTTTAAACTAACATTAGCCCCCACATGGCCTTTTTCCACGAAAGTCTGCTGATATGGCTAAAACACTTATATATAGGAAGTACTAGCGGCGTATCCACCATGTTTTAACCATATGAATTTCGTTCCATGAAGCGAGGTCATGTGTGCTAACATAACACAGACAACACAGATAACGATAGCGATAAGCGATAGGGATAGGCGATAAGAGTATCGAAGCGATGAGGTAGGGGCGAAGTGCGTTAAAGCGAAAAGCGGCGAGTGATTAACGATACTCGTCTAGCGATCCACGATAAGCGATCCACACCAAACGATACCCTGATAAGCGATAGAGCGATACACACGTAATAAGCGATGCATAACAAGGGACACACACACGTAAGCGATTAAGCGAGAACACACCAAAAGCGATAATAATTCTCACAACAAGCGATAGCCAGCGGTAGAGATTGCGAGATACGAACAATATGCGATTGCGATTTCGATCTACGTAATAAGCGTTTGAGATTGAGAACACACAATAAGCGATAGCGCGAGACACATAATATATGATTGCGAGTTGCGAGATAGGTTCTAGTGATAATGCGATTGCGAGCGTGTCGACTTACGAAAAGTCTAGCGATTACACGCTTCGAGTTGCGATTGAGATTGTTACGCCTTGCGTTGTAGTTTAGTGTGTCGAAAATTACCACAATAATATAATAGGTCTACGTTCCAACTCCACATGGCACTTTCTTCACAAAACTTTGGTTAGCACGGCGAAACACCGTCATGTTTCAACCATGCGCCTGTGTTCCGTGAATAGGTGTCACACTTCGTCAGACATGGTCAAGACGCTTATATATAGGAAGTACCAGCGGCGTATCCACCACTCTTAACCATGCCCTGAACGTAAAGGCATCATTGAAACTCACTACGATCTCCGTGCACTAATCAAAGTAATCCCGTGTGCACCCGTGATTAATTCGATTATTGCACGTTTATCGTACCTTATCTCAAGAACGCTTAATAGGGGTAAAATACATTATATAGTACGTAGTGCTAGCATTTAGATTGCGCGCATGTATAAGAGAGAAAATAGAATCCACATGCGTCGAATGTTAGGATAAGTTTCCACACATAAAAGAAATTGACAGCGAAAAGTCGAATTATTACAACAACATTAGAAGTAAAATAATGTTGCTGTGGAGGGCTTCGGCGGAGACTGTGACTGTTGCTGGAATTCCTCAGGGCTGCGGTCCCATGCGACAGTGTTGCGTAAGATGACCGTACCAGTTGCAATTTGCGCAATAGCGACAGTTAGCATCTGGCGGGAGATGATACGTACACTTGAAACACAGGGGATGAGCTCCGTTGTAGGCGTGCTTCAAGTGAACTAGAGCTGCTCGGAGAGGTTCTGGTTGTGACAATCCAGTTGTTGAAGCGTCTGGGCTCATGGTCTTTCGTTTGTGGTTGGGCTGAGCTTCCTGAGATGATGCGGTGTCGTTGGCGGATCCGTCTGATGATTCGCTGGAGACATCATCGGGGGAATCTTCAGATGGATCGTTGGTAGATTTGCGGGAAGAATCGTCAGAAGAATTGATGATGATTGCTTGATGAGCTTGTTTGACAGGATTCTTGGAGAAGAATCCGTTCAAGACCCGTTTGCCATTGATTTCTGCGGCCAAGCGATAGGTTTTTCGATGGTAGTAGGTCTTGCAGCTTCGACGAAATCACCCACACACTCAGGCAAGCCGCGAATGTACTTTGGAATGGCTTTTTTTGAAATGTTGACTTGACTTGGGCAGATTACGTTAAGCTGTTTGAACCTTGCAGTGTAGCCAGCATTGTCACCTTCGACTTGCTTGATTTCCCAAAATTCGTCTTCTAGCTTCTGGATTTCGTGAGGAGGGCAATACTCTTTCTTCATGAGCTCTCTTAGCTCATCCCAAGAGAGAGCGTAAGCTGCGGAGATCCCACGTTTGTTACGTTCGGCAGTCCACCATTCGAGTGCTCGCGACTGAAATACTCCGGTAGCGCAAGTAGTATGGAAATTATCGGGACACCCACTTTGACGAAGGGTGACGTCGATAGAATCGAACCACTGGAGTAGTTGGTCACACCTCCTTCACCCGTGAATTCCATCGGATCATAGGCTTTGAAGTGTTTGTAGAGAAAAACAGATTGTGGCGCTTCCGTCTTTATGTCTTCTGTGGTTCGAGAGTGGCTGAGAGAGTGCACTTGAGCAACAATTTAAGGAAAGACTTTGGCCACTTCCTTGGCCACAAGCAAGGCTATCCTCTTATCGGCGCTTCGCTTGGCTCTTCTCCTAGCTACTCGTCTTGAGGTAGAGTTGTTGGAAGGAATCCAGACAGAGAGAGATTTGGAATGAGATATGATCATAATGATTTTTGAGTTTGCAATGCGATTGAGCGCGATTAAAACTTGTAGCGATTAATATAATAGATTTCACATAGGAGCCACATAGGAGACACGAGATTCCTAAGTTCTCACACAATTGATTCGTTTTGTACATATTAATAGTTGTAGCTTATAATTACCCACATACATGTCGGTGTAGAATACGCAAGGACGCGATGAGAGGGTGAGAGCGTAAGCGAGTAATTAGACATTAGTTTTGTTGCGAACATCCGGTTTTCGATTTAGATTGCGATGGCTGTGCGAGTTGTGCGTTGTGTAAAACAAGGAGCCAAAATTGATAAATCGTAAATCAAACACATAAAGTGTAACTAAGTTCATGTAAAACCGGCGAGTCGTAGGCTTAGTAAGATAATCGGAGTGCCTCGGGTGTTTAGGCGTCGACTACCCAAGGTAACCCAACTATACCCAACAAGTTCGTGCACGTGCGTTGACCTAGAAGGCTTATGCTTCCACTAGGATGCAGCTCATGGCATTCGTCCTCCTAGTCATCGCGTGGCTCGAGTCGTTGTTATAGTCCGGTCCTTGGTGAGAGCCTTTTGAAAACTATTTTAGAGAGCGGAACAGTTTATTAAGATACGGGTTTCACCCCTGACTTAATAACTTCGCTCTTACTGTGGTTGTGCTCTTCGAATAAATTCGGGAGTTCCACTGGATTTGAAATGGAGTCTTTCGCTGAGATGTGGATATCACTCCTAGCTCAACGAAGGGTTCTCGTGCTAGAAAATGCGCTGAGTGAGCAATTTATCGAGAGTTCTTGGTTTTCACACCTGGTCTCGACTAGATCACTCGGTTGTGATATGCGACTATTTTCAAAAACATGTGTATTGTGTCGGCCTTAGGAAAGGCTAAGTAGTATTCCAGCCTTAGGAAAGGCTTCTTCGTGTGAAGCTGTAGTACGTGGTGTTCACACAAAGTTGTAGTTTTTAGCAATTTCGATCGAGAGTATCAAGTAGGCCCAATACAAACCCTACTGGGTTCGTACGAGTCGGCCTGTTGGTACTTAGACTATAGACTAGGTCAATTTCTGAGACGTCGACCCGGACTAGGTCACGTCTTGCCCAATTCCCTATAGTTATGGCTCTGATACCAATCTGTCACACCCCAACCGATGGCGGAATCATCGGGGCGCGGCACTAGGCGAATCAGATTGCTCAAGAGAATCCATAACAACTATATTGCCATAATATTCATTACATTCGTTATCCCATACTAACAAATAATACAATCACATAAGTTATCACAGATTTCTTGTCCTCTCGAACAATACAAATCCGACAACCTAGATTTTAGGCGAGTTTCTAGACTTCCTAGCTTGATTTGATGTAGGTAGCGATCTAACCTGCAACATACATTAAAACAACGTCAATACAAAAGTATTGGCGAGTATCCAAGTTTTGATAATGTAGCGTAAAACAGTTAAAAGTGCTGTGAATTACCAAATACATAAACGGGATACCTCAACATACATGCAGAAAGACAGATACTACCAGCTAAGTCACTTGAGCTGCGATTGCGATTGCTATTCATCCTAACTAGACCCCGCCGGGTGCTATAGTACTATACTAGTTAAGGCGGGACCTCGCGAGTATAAGTCCTAACACATATGTAACTAGCATCACATGTAAATATGCATAACAATTATTCGCAAGTGATAAATAGATTAATTGAATAATTCGTTTGATAAGTTCGATTTATTAGGAACGTATGTTACACCCAAAATGCGGTTAAAAAGGGTTCGAGTATACTCACAGTGCGTATTTAGCAAGGACACAACTTGACTGGGTTAATTTGGAGTGCGCCTGATCTAGTATGAACACGGGATGGTAGCGTAAGGGAGGTGCGGTGAAAAGTTGGATAATAGGGCTAGTGGCAGCCCAATTGGGTGAGCTGGATTGGCTGACATGTTGACCAATCAGTTAGCATGTTCCCTGATCGGTTGACATGCTGACCGGTCTGTTGGCATGTTAAACGATCGGCTGACTTGCTGACCGGTCGGTTAACATGTTACTCGGTCGGCTGACATGCTGACCGTTCGGTTGGCATGTATCCGATCGGCTGACATGCTGACCGGTCGGTTAGCATGTTACCCAGTCGGCTGACATGCTGACCGTTCGGTTGGCATGTTATCTGATCGGCTGACATGCTGACCGGTCAGTTAGCATGTTACCTGGTCGGCTGACATGCTGACCGTTCGGTGGGCATGTTAACCTATCGCCTGGTTTGAGGTTGATTTGCCGTTCGATCGGACAGCAGTCCGATCGGACGACAATTCGTTCAATTCCTCTTGATTAAGTCACTCTCAGTTGTTTTTGAAAAAGTTAACGGTCGTATTTACCGATATGGCATGACATCATGTTAAACAAATGAAATTCCACCAGTTCTGACCTGTTCTAACGGCCGGGAACCACCCCGTTCCATCAGTTTTGGCCGTTCTTGATGGTTTCTCCATGTTTGATTTGAAATAATGCAAAACTTTGGTTAGATACTTAGATCTTTTAGTGAATTTGTTACAAAACACGTGGAATCACTCAGATCTGAGTTATTCATGGTGAGATGGAGTCATACTTTGAAGTTCATATGAACTCTTGATGACATCATCTTTGAATACCTTAAATCCGTAGATTTCACGGTTGAAAGTTGGCTTTTAAAAGATAGAAAGGTGTGGAATCGAGTGTAGATCATAGAAGTACAAAGTTTAAGTGGAAAACTTACAAGATTTGCGAGAAAACGAGCGAAAATGGCGAAGTAGCGTCTGGCCGAACGAGAGCAGTCACCTCAACTGTTGTTGAGGTGACATATGAGGTATTTATAGGCAAAGGGGGAAGGAAGAAGGAGGTTTGGGCCGTCCGATCGGACAGGGGCATCCGATCGGCCAGGGTCATCCGATCGGCCAGTGTCATCCGATCGGACAGGACCATCCGTTCAGACATGGCCTTTCGTCCGGCTGGGCTTTATCGTTTTGACTTGAGCGTTACACCGTTTCGTATCGTTATAGGTATTTATTATATATTTAATTATTCATAAGGGCCGTATGTACGTATTCATATTATACATTTAATTATCCATAGTTGCGATACAATAACCGGGTTTCGATTCGATCATGCGATTATTTTGCGACGCTTCACGGTTATCGAGGAGAGTAGAATAGGTCCTCTCTCAATGTCATTGTGAACGTTAATGTGTGCGATGCGCTGCGCGTTTTGAGTAATGAGTTGCACTGCGACATATCACGGCTATCAAGGAGGGTAGAATTGGTCCTCACTTGACATCTTCGTGGTTGTCAGCAAGTATAATGTGATGTGATAGCGATAAAATATGCGATAGTATGCGAAAATATTGCGATATAGCGGTGTATGCGATATAGGCACATTATGATTCGAATATCTGGTGTTAGGCGTAACGAGTATAACGAGTGGTAACAACGCTCGAATGTGCGGGTTGTTACACAACTGTCAGGTGTATGCCTACACCCCGTGCTTAGGTCGTGGTCATTTGCATTTAAATGATGCCAAGGATATCCAGGACACGGTCATTAACCCCTAAATGCTTTGTATCAAACAAGACAGATTAAAACGAGTTATATCAATGATTTAACCACTAATCGATTAAACATTCAATAGCAGACCAAGCGGTAATAATTTACCGTATCCTAAGGAGCATGGGCAGTCTAAGAAGGGGTTGGTGATGGATATCGAGGGGGCTAAAAACCAAGGGTCTTCGAAACAACCCGTGGTAGACAAAGATGGTTTTATGGATGTTGATACTCGAAAAGCGGCCAGGAGAACGGGATTTCCAGTTAATAAACAGAAACAAAAGTTCGAATATCGCCCTGTTGGATCCAAAAATAGTGGAGGGGTTATTAAATCTGTTCCATCAACTAGTTTTATTTCGTCTAACCGCTTTGATGTGTTAAATGATACCAAGATGGACAACCGAGCGGAAGGAAGTGGCGCAAGAGATGATCAAGTTGATTTGGATGATGAAGAGGTCCAAGAAATTTTTAACGAGACGGATGAATTTCTTATTAATGATTCTAAGAAACTTGATACTAAACAAGGGGCAAGCACTCCTTCTTTGTGTGTTAACAATGGTTAGTCTTGCTTCTTGGAATATTAGGGGGTTGAACCGCCCTCTGAAACAAACGGAGGTTCGTCAGGCAGTTAAGGATTATATTTTGAGCTTATGTGCAATTTTAGAATCGCATGTTGATATTACTAGACTTGGTCAAGTTTGTAAGTCTGTTTTTCGTTCCTGGGATTGGACGTCTAATGGGGCTCAGTGTAACAAAGGCACGAGGATTATTATAGGTTGGAATCCAGCTGTTTTTGATGTTATGGTTTTGTCTCAGACTGATCAGGTTATTCATTTACAACTCATTTTCAAGCTGGACAAGAAAATGGTCTTTTGCTCGATTGTGTATGCGTCCAATTATTATGTGACCCGTAGGGATTTATGGCATCATTTGTCTATGCATAAAGTCTTTGTTGGCAATAATCCTTGGTTTGTTATGGGGGATTTCAACTCTGCTTTAAACTTAGAAGACAAATCGATGGGGGTCTCTTCGGTTTCTATTAGCATGAAAGAATTTCAAGAATGTGTGGATAATATTGAGATGTTTGATATTAATCGTTCAGGTCTCCATTTTACATGGAACCAAAAACCCAAGAAAGGGGTTGGTTTGCTGAAGAAGATTGATAGAGTGCTTGGGAATACCCAGTTTGTGAGCCAGTTTTTGAGTGCAGTCGCCCTCTTTCAGCCGTATCGGCTATCGGACCATTGCCCTTGTGTGCTAAAGCTTCCTGATGCTGGTATTCTCAAACCTCGGTCCTTTAAATTTGCTAATTTCTTGGTTTACAAACCAGAATTTTTAGATATTGTGAAGCGGGTTTGGGATACTAGAGTACATGGAGTGCACCAGTTTTGTGTTGTTAAACGTCTTCGTCTTCTTAAAAACCCTCTTCGAGCGCTGTTGTTTAAGCAAGGTAATATACATAAAAAAGTTGAAAATCTTCGAGAAAAACTAGATTACTTGCAGAAATCCCTAAGTGGTGAATACCAAGCTTCTTTGTTGGATGAGGAGCGGTTTCTGAAACAAAAATCCAAAGTGGATTGGTTGAGGGCTGGGGATATGAATACGACTTTCTTTCATTCTTCGTTAAAAAACAAAAATCACCATAGCCGTATTGAGGTTATTCGTGATTCTGGAGGTTTCGTCTTCGAGGGTGATAAAGTCCATCAAGCCTTTGTTGATCACTATGAGAAATTTTTAGGTTGCCGAGGTGATACGTCAATGGTCCCGGCACCGGATTTATTCACTAAAGTATTGGATCCGCATGTCGCTACACATATGATCAGACAGGTGACGGAAGATGACGTTAAGAAGGCTATGTTTTCTATTGGCATTGATAAAGCGCCTGGTCCTGATGGTTTTATGGCTGCTTTTTTCAAGAGTGCTTGGCCTATTATTGGTAATGATGTTTCGAAGGCTATCATTGATTTTTTTGATATGGGGAATCTGCTTCAAGAATTGAATCACACTCTTATTGTGCTGGTGCCATGTCACACCCCGACCACGTTAAAACAACAAACCGTGGCGGAAACGTCGGGGAGTGTTGTAACAGAATCATTGTTTCAAAACACACGGAATATTGAAGTTTTGTTTTATTAAACATTAAACGTTTACATCGTCTTGAAATCTAACAAACAAGTTAAACATAGTCTATCATTGTTATTAAGTCACTAAGGCCTCATCCAGTCCTATATGAGTGTGCATTCTAGCAATCGACATCAATCAACAATACCTGAAACATATGTGAAAACAAAGTCAGCAAAGAAATGCTGGCGAGTATATAGGTTTTATGAGAGTGTCGGATTCATGGCTAGTTTATATGTTGCAGTACCTTGTTAGACTACAAGAGTCAAAATACAAACCTTGTTTTGAAAAGTGTATTGCAACATAAATAACCAACTCAAATCAAATTGGTTATAGTTTGTTATAAAATCTCGTAGCCATGATTCTTAACCCAAAACATTTGTTTTATCAAATCAAATTGTAAAACATCTCGTAAAAAAAACTTGTTAATAAAACTCGTATGGTTTATATCATTTCAAAAACCTCGTTGTGTGACATCGTTTTAAAATCATTTCCCCAGTGAACTAAATAATGACACAAAATGTAGTATGATAAGAGCATTTATATATAAGATGTACCAGCGGCGTATCTACCATGCTTTTATCATGCTACACCTGTCCCATGATTTAATCACATCCCAAAACCAATCGTTTAACCAAATCGTTTATCTCGTTTAATTTGTTTCAAATCGTGTAACTCATCCCAAAATCGTTTAACTCATTTTAATAGTGAAAATACTTTTGGTCGCCTCGCTAATAACATTCAAACCTTCGTGACTCGCCTATCTCGCATTAACAAACCACCAAAGGGTAAGTTAACAATCTCGCATTAACTAACCACCAAAGGGTAAGTTAAAAATCATCAGGTTCGGTCGCTACCCACCTAACCCACACATAACCATGGGTGCAGTCTGATAACGGGATTTGTCAGATCCTATGGTACCATAACCTAATACTGGTCGGTTTGGCCAAAATTAATGAATGTTATTCGTTATGTAATTACAACCAACAAGTCTTGTTCACCTTATCAAAATCGTTATTAATTTAATATAAACCATTGTTTAAACATCGAAATCATTTAACACATATGGATCACCCCAAAACAATCGAAAACAGTAAAATAGGGGAACTATGTACTCGCCTGAGAATGCTTAGCGGCCTTTGAACAACAACCAAGCAAAGCTAGAGGGAGCACGGAATCAATCGGCAACCTAATAACTATATAAATAAACCGGACCTAAGTCGGAGGATCGGATAGGATGAGGTCTTGTAAACCAAAATGAGTTATAGGAACTCACATGACATGGTTTAACAATGCCTACATACTAGATTGAAACCTACCTAAGTGCTTTCGACCCGTTACGACCCATTAAGGTAGCTTACGCTACTTTAACGCGTCATTCGCGCAAACGCGCGTTCGAGACGTCTAACTAGTCCTATGACAAGTATTATATGCCTAATCATGTTTAAATATGTTGTAAAATCAGTTAAGTGACAAAAGTTTAGGTTACATATGCTTAAAGTCCAATTATGCATGAAAAGGGCATTTTGGTAATTTACCTAAGGCATATAATCTACCTATCATACAACTACTTAAACTCGGTGACCATAAGGTATAACCTCGGAAGGTTATTCCCTATACAACTATGGTCACTAAACATGCTTGGTCGGATCCTAAAGATCGACTAAACGGGTCGAGTTCGAAAGTCTAAGCGGTGGTTTAGACCGCTTGACTTACGACTCTAAACAAGCACTAAACTAAAAGTGACGAGCTAAGCATGTTAAAACATGCTTAACTAAGTTAGAAAACAGGTTTTGATATCAAAACAAAGTGTTTTGATACCTAAAGTAGTTTGGTTGCAAAATACGCTTAAATACGCATTTTGACCGAAACTACGACTCGTCACTACGCCTAGTCAACATGGTAATCAGTGGGTATAGTCACTAAGGACTATAACCAACATGATTACGCTCACGTTGCGAAGTTCAAAGGAACTTCTCATTGACCAACTCGTGGTCAAAGCTGAAAGTCAAACTAGGTTTGACTTTCGAGCTAGGAAAGCAATAAAAGAATGAAAGAAGGCTCACTAAGGGTCCTTGCTATCTTTTCTACAAAGAAGACAAAGTCCCAAATGCTTGAGAGAGCTCCCAAAGCAGATGTGAAGAAGAGAAAGAAGAAATGAGCAAGGAACAAGTGAAATGGGATGGCCTATATATAGTTTTTCGCAACCGTTAGGATCATTTCTTGGAGAAGAGGGCATGATCTAGGCCATACAATTGTCAAAGAATGATTGGGGGACTTGTTCTCCACACAAACCAGCCCATAGTATGAAAAACCATTGATCAAAACCATTCGAACAAGAGGAAATGACCAGATTCAGTGTTTCTGCAATTCTGCTGATCTGGGGACTGCTTACAGACCTAAGCACATGTCCATACGGTCCGTAAGGGACCTGCAGGCCAGCAACTTTCAAAAATGACAATTTAGCCCCTGAACTTGCAAAACCTGCATTTCGGCTCATTTTTGACACGTTTAAGCCTCGTTAACCTCATTTCAAGGCTCTAAAATGAAGTTAAAGTATAGAGAACTCAAAACATACTCAAAAACATCTTGGATGTCGGTTCGTTTGGTCATACGATCGTGTTGTTCGGTTAATTACGACGGAAGTCGTAACGAACGCAAAAACGGTCCAAATTAAGCGACGAATGGAATTTTATCATGCCAATCACTAAAATAAAATATTTTAATGATTACATAAATTTTTGGATGCCCGGATATATTCAGAACGTAAGATATGCGCGAAAATGCAAACTTGTGCACTTTTTGACGCTTTTAGTCCCTGAAAGATCAAATAAGCATATTTTCGCACACCGAACCCCTCAAAACTTATTTCTAAGCTACGTTTAGGTTATTTATGGTATGTTTAGCTTATGATCAAGTTCCAGACTGTTCGTTACAGTACGAATCGGCATACTTTCGCAGTTTGTCGAAATTAGTCCCTGTAAGCGAATAAACTTGTTTTCAACACACCAAACCATCCAAAACTTATTTCTAAGTTATGTGAAGGTTATTTAAGGTATGTTAAGCTTATTTCACTATCCCAGAGTGTTTGTCGCATTAAACTGACTGCGTTTACACACCAGTTTGCGTATAACTTTCAAGAAAGCGATTTAGAGCTTGAAATCGAACGAGAATTGATATGTGCAAATAATACACATATTTATATAAATTCCAAGTATGAAATACAATATTTCATTGATTTGGTATCTGTTCGATGGTCTTGGTGGCACAGATGTCACAGTCTCCCCTACTTCAGAAAATTTCGTCCCGAAATTTAATCAGAGGAAACTTGTGAGAGCTCGAAACATGAAGTCGAAAAGATAAGACAATACTGGTTGGGTTCTGAACTTCTAGTAGCTTTAGTAACATTATGCTTGCAATGTAAGAGGGACACTTATATACAAGTATATGAAGTGCCATTGGTGCGTCCACCGTACCTCCATTACATCGTTCACATTCCGTTATTGTTGCCACTATCAGTTCTTACACATGATAAATCTTACTGTGGTTTCCGTGCACTGAATTTCATAATTATGTACGCGTCCATAATTACGTAATTCCTTGCATAGTCCACACAGTGTATTTGATAATGTGTAGGGAAGAACCAAATGAACGAACCTGTGATGAGTGTGACTAGACCATCATTGAGTCCTTTAGATCAATAAATGATCTTTTAAAACAGACTACCTAGAAGTCTTTCCAGCTATATCACATGTCATTCCTGACCAGATTTGAATTAATCTTTTTACTAGACCGCTCAAGGGGTCTTTTTCGTATTATGGAATGGTACTATATAATCCAAGGGTCTTAACTATCATGTAGAAGCCCATTAAGGATTTAAGGTAGTACCTTTGGATATCCTACTATGAATCCCTCATATGAAGATATGGAGGATTCTACGAGGATTTGGATAACAAATAACTCGGATTACAAAAACATAAAAGAAACACATAATCACATAATCGTTTAACTTGACCTTTAATTTGTTATCTTTGGACACGGGTATTTAAAGCATACCAGGAAATCCAATCCATGGATTTCATTTGGCACTTTAAACATCTTCAAAAATCTAACTATGAAGATAGAGAGATCTTGATAGGAATTCGGCTTGTCCTTATTGAATTTTAATGTACGTATTAAGGCGTACAAAGAATCCAATCAAAGGTTCCGATTAGAGCGATAATCATCCACAAGGATCTAATTGCAATGATAATAAGATCCTATATGGATTTCGGAATTCGAATAGCAGGGGATGCTTCGAAACCTTGCACTAGACGTGCTTAGGTCGACACACGAGGAAGAATCCTCATGAATTTGAGGTGCTAGCTATGCCAAGGCGACATATGAAGCAGAATTTGGAGGTTGGGTACAAGATTGAAAAAGTAATACCCTTAGTTATCTGACCAAGGATTTAAAGTGATTACTCCAAATGTCACTTGTATTCGGTACTTCGTTTCTTGAAACGAGTATTTAGATTTTTCGAGGAAATCATGAGCGATCACATGAATGGAAGAACTACAAGAGTAGTTTGTAAATAACATAATTCTTTGGTGTAGGTATTATAGGGGTATGCCATACACACGTGTAACTACACTTGTACATCAGAATTGTGATCAACGATTTATTTATAAACCAAACAGGTTGTTTCAGAGTTCAACAAAAGAAACAAAAGCATAAGTTTCTAATTATTTCAAGCATCAGCTTCTTCTAATCAGCCCAATGCTTATCCGTGGGTCAGATTTGCATTGACAAACTTTGGGTATTCGTCCCTGAAATGACTCGTCTCGTCATAGAAGTAGCAAGTTCCAGGAGGAAAACGAGCTTGTGCTGGATTTGCTTGAAGTTGAATAGGGTTCTGAATAGTTTGGTTTAATGTAGCAACTGAACGACAGTCTCTTGCCAAATGACCAACAAGTCCACACTTGAAGCATATTTGGCATTTGACACTAGCATGGTGATGGAGGTTACACTGATGGCACAAAGGGGTTGTTCCTTCGTATGGTGCTCGAGTAATAGTAGGACCTGCAACAGCTTTGTTTTGGATGACAAAACGGCAAATGTTAACCAAATGTCCCCATCGCCCACAGTGGGTACATTTGAAACAAGGTTCTTGATTCGGATGATGGCCATTGCATTGATTGCAGAAAGGAGCAGTTCCCAAGTACCGCTTCTTGGCTGGTGGTGTTGCCACCTGACCAGGTCCTGCTTGATTTGGTGCAACGGCTGGAGGATTCTTTAAGGTCTTACGCTTCTTTGACCTTTTTGAAGGCTTGGCTTTTGCTTCCTTTGATGCTTCTCGGGTGGTTTCATCCTGGAGACGGGACATGGCAATAGCTAATTCAGCAGTCTTCAAGATTACTTCGCCTATTCGTTGGGCAACTTTAGTAGCCTGTTCGGACATCTGAGCGTCGTTGCGATGAAGTGACATTCTG
This sequence comes from Helianthus annuus, assembly GCF_002127325.2. Lineage (NCBI taxonomy): Eukaryota > Viridiplantae > Streptophyta > Magnoliopsida > Asterales > Asteraceae > Helianthus > Helianthus annuus. Next base: position 85,128,473 of record NC_035448.2, read on the forward strand.
AAGGAAAGGAAAGACAAAAGGGGAAATGAATGAAAGGCTACCGGGTAATCAAAATAGAATGGCAATGCATAAAAATTGCGATCATTTGTTTGTTACCTAAGGCAAACAAATGAGACGGTGACTAATCAAAGTAAATGGGTCATATTAATGTATCACTGAAGACATGCTCGCCTATAAGTGAACACTCACCCCAAGAGTTCCCAGGTAAGAGTGACTGGTCCGATACTGCGGATTTGTACGAACACTCTAGCCTTAGACAGAAAACTCAGGGTACAAGCATTCACTCTTCCAGTTTGCACGTGTTCACATTATTTAGACCCGAACTTTGACGAGATTTTGAAAACTCAAAAGGCATAAAGCCAAAGATGAATCAAACCGGAAGGGTTCAAAACCGTATAACAGAGGGTTCAAAACCTAGTAATCAATCATCCTAGAACAGATGATTAATTTTCGAAGCGGATTCGAAAGTTATGTTCTTATTGTGGTTGTCACCTAAGGATAGGTGACGGTATTGTTTTAAAATCTAAACACAAGAATCTTGTGTTAGGGTCCTAGGAAGGTTATAGACTAGGTCAAAGCATTACTAATAACCTAATTCCCTATAACCATGAGCTCTGATACCAACTTTTCTGTCACACCCCGACCACGTTAAAACAACAAACCGTGGCGGAAACGTCGGGGAGTGTTGTAACAGAATCATTGTTTCAAAACACACGGAATATTGAAGTTTTGTTTTATTAAACATTAAACGTTTACATCGTCTTGAAATCTAACAAACAAGTTAAACATAGTCTATCATTGTTATTAAGTCACTAAGGCCTCGTCCAGTCCTATATGAGTGTGCATTCTAGCAATCGACATCAATCAACAATACCTGAAACATATGTGAAAACAAAGTCAGCAAAGAAATGCTGGCGAGTATATAGGTTTTATGAGAGTGTCGGATTCATGGCTAGTTTATATGTTGCAGTACCTTGTTAGACTACAAGAGTCAAAATACAAACCTTGTTTTGAAAAGTGTATTGCAACATAAATAACCAACTCAAATCAAATTGGTTATAGTTTGTTATAAAATCTCGTAGCCATGATTCTTAACCCAAAACATTTGTTTTATCAAATCAAATTGTAAAACGTCTCGTAAAAAAAACTTGTTAATAAAACTCGTATGGTTTATATCATTTCAAAAACCTCGTTGTGTGACATCGTTTTAAAATCGTTTCCCCAGTGAACTAAATAATGACACAAAATGTAGTATGATAAGAGCATTTATATATAAGATGTACCAGTGGCGTATCTACCATGCTTTTATCATGCTACACCTGTCCCATGATTTAATCACATCCCAAAACCAATCGTTTAACCAAATCGTTTATCTCGTTTAATTTGTTTCAAATCGTGTAACTCATCCCAAAATCGTTTAACTCGTTTTAATAGTGAAAATACTTTTGGTCGCGTCGCTAATAACATTCAAACCTTCGTGACTCGCCTATCTCGCATTAACAAACCACCAAAGGGTAAGTTAACAATCTCGCATTAACTAACCACCAAAGGGTAAGTTAAAAATCATCAGGTTCGGTCGCTACCCACCTAACCCACACATAACCATGGGTGCAGTCTGATAACGGGATTTGTCAGATCCTATGGTACCATAACCTAATACTGGTCGGTTTGGCCAAAATTAATGAATGTTATTCGTTATGTAATTACAACCAACAAGTCTTGTTCACCTTATCAAAATCGTTATTAATTTAATATAAACCATTGTTTAAACATCGAAATCATTTAACACATATGGATCACCCCAAAACAATCGAAAACAGTAAAATAGGGGAACTATGTACTCGCCTGAGAATGCTTAGCGGCCTTTGAACAACAACCAAGCAAAGCTAGAGGGAGCACAGAATCAATCGGCAACCTAATAACTATATAAATAAACCGGACCTAAGTCGGAGGATCGGATAGGATGAGGTCTTGTAAACCAAAATGAGTTATAGGAACTCACATGACATGGTTTAACAATGCCTACATACTAGATTGAAACCTACCTAAGTGCTTTCGACCCGTTACGACCCATTAAGGTAGCTTACGCTACTTTAACGCGTCATTCGCGCAAACGCGCGTTCGAGACGTCTAACTAGTCCTATGACAAGTATTATATGCCTAATCATGTTTAAATATGTTGTAAAATCAGTTAAGTGACAAAAGTTTAGGTTACATATGCTTAAAGTCCAATTATGCATGAAAAGGGCATTTTGGTAATTTACCTAAGGCATATAATCTACCTATCATACAACTACTTAAACTCGGTGACCATAAGGTATAACCTCGGAAGGTTATTCCCTATACAACTATGGTCACTAAACATGCTTGGTCGGATCCTAAAGATCGACTAAACGGGTCGAGTTCGAAAGTCTAAGCGGTGGTTTAGACCGCTTGACTTACGACTCTAAACAAGCACTAAACTAAAAGTGACGAGCTAAGCATGTTAAAACACGCTTAACTAAGTTAGAAAACAGGTTTTGATATCAAAACAAAGTGTTTTGATACCTAAAGTAGTTTGGTTGCAAAATACGCTTAAATACGCATTTTGACCGAAACTACGACTCGTCACTACGCCTAGTCAACATGGTAATCAGTGGGTATAGTCACTAAGGACTATAACCAACATGATTACGCTCACGTTGCGAAGTTCAAACGAACTTCTCATTGACCAACTCGTGGTCAAAGCTGAAAGTCAAACTAGGTTTGACTTTCGAGCTAGGAAAGCAATAAAAGAATGAAAGAAGGCTCACTAAGGGTCCTTGCTATCTTTTCTACAAAGAAGACAAAGTCCCAAATGCTTGAGAGAGCTCCCAAAGCAGATGTGAAGAAGAGAAAGAAGAAATGAGCAAGGAACAAGTGAAATAGGATGGCCTATATATAGTTTTTCGCAACCGTTAGGATCATTTCTTGGAGAAGAGGGCATGACCTAGGCCATACAATTGTCAAAGAATGATTGGGGGACTTGTTCTCCACACAAACCAGCCCATAGTATGAAAAACCATTGATCAAAACCATTGGAACAAGAGGAAATGACCAGATTCAGTGTTTCTGCAATTCTGCTGATCTGGGGACTGCTTACGGACCGTAAGCACATGTCCATACGGTCCGTAAGGGACCTGCAGACCAGCAACTTTCAAAAATGACAATTTAGCCCCTGAACTTGCAAAACCTGCATTTCGGCTCATTTTTGACACGTTTAAGCCTCGTTAACCTCATTTCAAGGCTCTAAAATGAAGTTAAAGTATAGAGAACTCAAAACATACTCAAAAACATCTTGGATGTCGATTCGTTTGGTCGTACGATCGCGTTGTTCGGTTAATTACGACGGAAGTCGTAACGAACGCAAAAACGGTCCAAATTAAGAGACGAATGGAATTTTATCATGCCAATCACTAAAATAAAATATTTTAATGATTACATAAATTTTTGGATGCCCGGATATATTCAGAACGTAAGATATGCGCGAAAATGCAAACTTGTGCACTTTTTGACGCTTTTAGTCCCTGAAAGATCAAATAAGCATATTTTCGCACATTGAACCCCTCAAAGCTTATTTCTAAGCTATGTTTAGGTTATTTATGGTATGTTTAGCTTATGATCAAGTTCCGGACTGTTCGTTACAGTACGAATCGACATACTTTCGTAGTTTGTCGAAATTAGTCCCTGTAAGCGAATAAACTTGTTTTCAACACACCAAACCATCCAAAACTTATTTCTAAGTTATGTGAAGGTTATTTAAGGTATGTTAAGCTTATTTCACTATCCCAGAGTGTTTTTCGCATTAAACTGACTGCGTTTACACACCAGTTTGCGTATAACTTTCCAGAAAGCGATTTAGAGCTTGAAATCGAACGAGAATTGATATGTGCAAATAATACACATATTTATATAAATTCCAAGTATGAAATACAATATTTCATTGATTTGGTATCTTTTCGATGGTCTTGGTGGCACAGATGTCACATGCCAAAGATCCCATCCCCTTCGGTTGTTACGTATTACAGGCCGATAGCTTGTTGTAATTTCATGTACAAATGCATTAGCAAGATCGTTGCGGATAGAGTAAAGGTGGTGTTGAATAATATTGTTAGTATAAACCAATCAGCCTTTGTTCCAGGAAGGAAGATTTCTGACAATATATTGTTAACTCAAGAATTGATGCACAATTATCATAGGAATGTTGGTCCCCCGCGATGTGCTTTTAAAGTAGATATCCAAAAGGTCTACGATACGGTTGATTGGAGATTCCTTAAAAATATTTTGCTTAGGTTTGGTTTCAATGTTACGATGGTGAAGTGGATCATGGTGTGTGTCTCTACTACATCGTATTCAGTTTGTGTCAACGGGAATGTGCATGGGTACTTCAAAGGAAACCGTGGGCTTCGTCAAGGAGATCCTCTATCCCCGTATTTGTTTACTCTTGTGATGGAAGTTCTCACGGCCATCTTGCATCATTCGTTAAGGATCGATTCTTCCTTTAAGTTTCACAACAAATGTGAGAAGCATCAAATAATCAACCTTTGTTTTGCAGATGATCTATTTCTTTTTGCTAGAGGAGAAATTGCTTCGGCTAGGTATATTATGAACTCTCTGTCTAAATTTACTATGATGTCGGGTTTGGTGCCTAGTAATCAGAAAAGCACTATTTTCTTTTGCAATGTTCCAAGTTATATTAAAAGTGCTATTCTGAACATTATGCCTTTTAAGGAGGGTTCTTTGCCTGTGCGCTATCTTGGTGTTCCTCTAATCTCTTCGGGGCTGTTGTATAAAGATTGTAATATTCTGATGGAAAAGCTAGACAAACGGATCATGCACTGGAGAAATAAGTTACTCTCGTTCACTGGCAGGTTGCAACTTATCGTTTCTGTTTTATCCTCTATGCATATTTTCTGGTCCTCTGTTTTTATGTTGCCGACTCGAGTTATTCATGAGTTGGAGGCTAAGATGTGGAATTTTTTATGGTCTCAAGATGCGGTGTTTCGAAAAGGTAGAGCTAAGGTCTCTTGGAAAGCGGTTTGTCTCCCTAAATATGAAGGCGGTTTAGGTATTCGGCGGGTTGGGGATGTAAACAAAGCCCTCATGACAAATCACAATTGGAGTATTCTTACAAGGAGGAATTCGTTGTGGGTGGAGTGGGTTCACTCCTACAGGTTAAAAGGTAAAAACTTTTGGATTTCTAAAGTCCTTTCAAATTGTAGCTACTCTTGGAGAAAGCTTCTTCAGCTTCGCCGCAAATGAGGGATTATTTTTGGGTTGATATCGGTAATGGGACAAGGGCTTCGGCTTAGTATGATACATGGTGTGATCTGGGGCCGCTTGGGGATTTTATATCACCTAGAATTATTTCTAATGCGGGTTTCGGATTGGAGGCTTCAGTTTCTAATATTCAGTCGAATGGAGACTAGAAGTGGCCGGTTGCTTGGAGAGATTTATTCCCAGTTCTAATTCAGCTAGATCAAGTCCGAATAATCCCGAATAAACCTGATAGAGTAATGTGGAGTGAAGGGCATGAGAGGAGAGCTTTTTCGGCTTCTTGGGTATGGAATTTGGTTCGATATAAAGAAACAGATATAGATTGGAGCTCTATTGTATGGTTTACCCAATGTATCCCACGACATGCGTTCTTGATGTGGTTGATCATGAGAGGTAAGTTACTCACGCAAGATAAAATTCTAAAATGGGACTTCTCTCGAAGAAATAATATGAACATGATGTGTTGTTTGTTATGCTATGCCAACCATGATTCTCATAGTCACCTGTTCTTTTAATGTGAATTCTCTTTGCAAGTTTGGCATATCGTGAGACCGAAGGTGGGTATGGAGACGGTTCAATCTAAGTGGGTGGAGATTGTTAATTGGTTACTTGCTCGATCCAAATCAAAGTTAGCTGCTGATTATGTTGCTAGAGTTCTAGTTGCGGCTAGTGCTTATGTCATTTGGCAGGAGCGCAATGCTAGGATCTTTAAGAATCAGGTGAGACCTCCAGACATTGTTAGTGCGCAAATAATTCAATTGGTTCGGTACAAGTTGATGGGAGTGAGACTGAAGAATACTGGAAATGTTCGTATACTTCTAAGAGAATGGGAGATTCATGGCAAAGATACTATTGATGATGGCGGCTGATTAGATTTTTACTTTTGTTTTCGGTTTTCTAGAGGCTACTCTAGGTGTTTTTTGTGGTATTGTTATCATCTTTTGTTTCTTTGGTTTACTTTCATGGGGTATGTCCCATGTCTGAACTAGTGTAGGTTCTCTACACTACTTGTTTTTATTGGTTGTGAATATATAGAATCACCAGGGTAACCCTTTACCCAAAAAAAAAAGTTAAAAGTATTTACCTGAGCTTTTAAATGCAAGATTTATCTACTCAGCCGTATAATGTACTCAAACTAGTGCAAGTAGCTTTTATCGGGGCTCCTAATCTGGAATGAAGGTTTTTATTAACCTATGAGATTATTAACGGGTCTTATTTAAGTTAGAAACTTAGACTGGTTAGTTTAAAGAAAGGTTTACGGTACGAAACGCTAGATTAAGCGATAACCGGATTGGAATGTAATTTAGACCCGACAAGTATGGAGACTTGTATTATATGGGTAAACTAATTACATTCTGGAATTTGAAGTTAAAATGATAAGGTTTGATCCATTTCGACCAATCTATGCAAACTAGTTACATAAACCGTACCGAACGCATATATGCATAACGGGTAACCGGATGAGTCAAGTACAAGTTCCATTAGTTAATACGCTTTAAATATGATATGATATCAGTAGGATATCCATAATTATGCCCCAAATGAATTTAAAACCAATTTAAGTCCCGTAAGGGTATTTTGGTCATTTTAAAGCTTATAAACGAGGTTTAATAGCAAACTGAGGATCTGGTCTAAAACATTCAGTAAAAATATTTATTTTATCAAGTTACATCAGTAAGATATTATACATATGTGAGGTTTATCATTTATGGCCAAACTATGCACCGTAGGGGCATTTTGGTCATTTCACATATGTTTTTTAAGGTCAAATTTGGAAGTCTGAGTTCAAGACTTGTACTTACTGTTAAAGTACTAAAATTTATTTTTAAAATCAGTAGGTAACAAATCTTAGGTGCTAAATATGGTTTTAAACCATACTATGCGCCTAATTAGTGTAAAAAGTCAATAATTGATGATACACAAGATGTTTATAAAATTTTGAAGTTTTGATCAGTCTTGAATGTTAGAAATATTTTATTTAACATATGACATCAGTAGGAAAAGGTTTGGTATCAAAATGATATGTAAAACTTATTTTATTAATGAAAAGGGCATTATCGTCAATATCGAATTTACACAAGAACTCTATGTTATGGTCAGTATAAAATTGGACAAAAATTTCCAAAATATCTAAATATTATATCATAACAGTGGGTAGCAAATTTGGTGCCAAAAATTGGGTTTAAATATGATTTATGCCAAAAATGCAATTTAATTAACAAAAAGTTTTGTTTTACGATATCTTGCATAACTTTTATTTGAGACTAGAAACTGATGTCAAATTTTTATGGCATACTTATATATCAGTAATAAAGCTTTTTGTCCTCTCACATTTTCAAAAATCTCGTTCTTAAGCATTTGACGAAAACAAGCAATGAACTATGATTTCTATGGGACCATGTTGTATAACCTAAGAGGGTTATACTTACATATAATAGGGTCACAAAGGAACCCTAAGGCATAACTAAACTAAGATAATTTGGGTCAGAACTGAAAGTCAAAGCAAAAGTCAACTTTTGCGACTTTCGGTTGCGAACCGAGCCTAAACTCATAATTGTCGGGTTGAACATGCCTAGACATGTTAAATTAATATTTACCAAGTTATTAAAGTGACAAAACTGATTTTATAGCTTCTATATTATTAGTTATGAATTTTATTTAAAAATGACCCGTTTGACTTTTATTTTAATTATTTTAGTAAACGTGATAATTAGGAGGTGCCCTTTTGAGGCATTATTACCTACCTAATTACGATCACGTAGCCATGTTCGTTGCGAACGATGGCTTGACCGTTTATGGTGTAGCTAAAAGTCAAAGCGTTTATCGTAAACGCTTGACTTTTCGGCTTTTTAAGCCAAATAAAATATACTAGTCACCAAAGGACACTTACATATGGTCCTTAGGACTGAAAATAACTCAGAGAAGGTTCCATAATATCCAGGATCCTCAAGATTGAGAGATAGGAAGAATGAAAGTGCAAGTGAGAATGAGAATTCTTGGCCCTTAAATAGTTTTCATGATCCTTCAAGATCTTGCCAAGTGTTTAAAGGTGCCATGGGATTTTACAGGTGTAAAACCAGCTTACTAAATCAGTATAACATTCCATTGTTTCATAAAAATGGTTTTGTGTGAGAGTAGAAAACAATTAAACATCAAAACCATCAAAAAATTGAATTTGGCTGCTGTTTGGGTAGCTCGCGACCCGCGTAGGCCTTGGGCCAGGCGGTCGCGGCCCGCCAGCGAGGTCTGGCCCAAAAATAAGTTTGGCAGCATGTGCAGTTTTGGCCCCTGTGTCTTATATCGCACCTATTAACAACTTTAACAGTTGATGATGCTGTTTTGGCCCGAGAAGGTGCACCCCAACGGGTTCTCGGCTCATGACTCACACCGGGTTCAGAATAAAGTTTGAGTTTATGGCAGGAAAGGTCCCCTTAAGTTTTTTATGCACAAACAACTTTCCAAAGTTAACGTCTTTGGTACATTATGTTAAAATTCTTATGAAATGTTATAATATGGTAGAAAATTTCTAATGGCCAACCTTACGCGCATTCGGTAGTAGGACCAAGAATAGCGGAGTTTCGCAAGTCGTCGCTTTTAGTCCCTTAATCGCACAAAGTAGCGCGTAATATCGTTTAACGATATCTAAGCCTTTCGTGTCCCATATTGAGTATTCCCAAGCATGTGTTTAAATATTACGACGCTCCCGTTCGCTTAAATGGTCACCCAAAGGCGTAGATTTAAAAGTTGACGCTTTTGGTCCCTCTAACGCGCAAACTTGCGTGTATTATCATTTTATTGCGTCAAATCCCTAGGTAGCCCATATTAGGCATTCTCAAGAGTATGATTGCACTTCATAATACTTCGGGTTCGTTAAAAGGTCATTCAGAGGTATAATTAAACATATTGACGCTTTTAACCCCTTTAACTTGCAAAGTTGAGTGTAACGTCACTTATTGGCATAAAAGCCTTAGACGGCCAATATTGGGCATTCGCGTGAGTATAATCACATATCATGAAGCTCTTGGTTTGTTAAAAGGACACTCAGAGGTAAGAATTAACATGTTGACGCATTTGACCCTTCGACGCGCAAACTTTCAAATAATTATGCTAACGGCTCCTCTCGACCAACAAGTGGCTCATTTGTAAATACGAATACCGTGTAATGTCATTTAGAGGCTTAGTTTAAGCATGTTGACACTTTTAGTCCTTTCGCATTCAATTTTTTTGATTTTTTGCAAAATTAGTCCCTCATAGTCAACGTTTGACTTTACTAGGGTTTAGTACACGTGTCAACACATCATTGGACGTGATTTTTACGAGGTGTTACATTCTCACCCCCTTAAAGGAAATCTCGACCTCGAGATTTGCTAAAAAGATAGGAGTTCTTTTGTTACAAAGTGAATACGACCTCTCGTGTATATTCGGGGCCCCAACGGTATCCCGTTTAACCTTTACTATAGGTACATGCTTTCTTTTGGAGCTTTTAATCCTGTCGATCCTTAATCGATACTGGTTTCTCATCAAACCATAAATTTTCATTGATCTGCACATCATAATGCTATCGACTTAACGGCTAGACATATCCTTAAATAACCAGTGTAGAACACATTGTGACTACCATCAAGTTCCTTAGGTAAGTTTTAGCTTATAGGCTACTGATCTTGATATATTTGATTTTCTCGAATGATCCTTTATATCCACAGCTTAACTAGCCCGTTAAATTAAAATTTAGCACACCCTTCTAGGGTGATACTTTCAGTTGAATCTTATTCCTTATTAAAAACTTAAGAGGTTTGCGACTTTCATCAATCATTGATTTTTCGCCGATTACTGGCAGTTTCTAGACAATCATAAATTTATATGATCTTATCCGTCATCTCCAGGGCTACTTTCAGATCCTGATAATTGGACTTACCAAAGTCCTGTCCATCAAACGGACGTTTGACATTCCATCTATATAAGGTCCCCAAAGGAGCAGCCTTGGTACTTATATAACAACCATTAGTTATAGGAGAGCTTATTTAAGGTGAGTTAGTCATTCCAACTACTGCTTAAGCCAATCTTAAAGAATAGATAACCTCATGGTTACTTGAACTAATCGACGATCCTAGGTAGCTGATAGGCATTCTCAATTGTTACCTAGTTAGGGTTGCGGTAATCAATGCATAAGCGCATTGAACCGTCTTCCTTAAATAATAATACTGGAGCTCGAAGAATGATGAGCTAGGCTTTATGAAATCTTCTCTAAAAGCTTTTCTGATTGACTCTTAGTTCTTCCATTTCCATTGGTACAAACCGATATGGAGTTTTACAATAAATGCAACCCTAAGCGAGATGTTAATCTTAACTCTGCTTGTCTTAGGAAGTATATAGGGTAGTTCTTTGGAGAAGAAAAAAATCAAGACACATAGAAATTACAGAGATAATCTAAATCTCATGCTTCCGTTCATCTATCGTTGTCTGTGTCATATAAATGATACATTTTCTTTATGAATGCATAGATACCTTAACTAGTGACGCTTATTTGGACATTTCTATACTGGATATCTTCTTTGAACATCATTAGCTGACTTTAGTACAATATGACCATTGGGATATCTCGGTGGTTCCATGCATTAAACCTCCATACTGATCAGGCATGGAAGCAATCTATGGAACACATTAAGATACACCAATCCTCATATGGTGCTTTTATCATACGGTCTGGCATTCGCAGTCGATAGAAATTAATGAGGTAATAAAATAAAATAACAGATATTGTTGTACTCCATCTGAAGAAAGAGTACTTTAGATTTTTGAACGAAGATTTTCTGACAAGAATAGAAGAAATGGACCCTATGACTTTCGTCGGTAGATTTTTCCTTTTACTTAATATCTGGAGTTCTTATGGAAAAATTTTAAAAGTTTGCTAAGCTTATGATATATGGAAGACTTAGTAGTACCTGAATTAAAACAAAATTCTTAGCGATTGAGTTACAATAAGGGACGTACCTGGTGTCTATTTTGATATGAACCGCCTCTGGCATTTATCAGGAGGGTTTAAACGCCTCCACTCTTAGTCTCTTTATACTTAGTTGTACCATATTTGAAAACTTTAGGGCAGGTAGTCCTTATGTGGCCCTTCTCGCCACAGCCAAAACAAACTGCATTCTCTAAGTTTCTACATTCGTGGGACTGATGACCAATTCTCTTACAGACGCCACACTGTTTAAGCCTTTGTTCCAATCGACACTGTCCCTAGTGTCTTTTAAAGCAGGTCTTGCATACATGCTTTTTATTGGACTTTTTTTGGTCCGTATCGAGTCCGGACTTTCCTTTCTTTCCTAGATTTCTGGGAGTTATCCTTTTCCCTTTTCCTTTCCGGTTCATCCTTCGCATTCAAAGCATGAACAAAATTCTTCTCATGAGCAAGGAGTATGGTTTTAAATGGGATTTGGAGCAAGTAGCATCGGGCTCCTTAAACTTTTTCATGACCTTTCTCATAGCTTTTCCAATAGCTACGTCAATCATAGCTTAGAGATCATCTCTGTTAATATTGAGGTTCACAATTGTAGCATCATTAGCATGTGTCGCATCATAAATGACGCGATTGTTGGTTGTCTTATCCGAGTTTGCCATACTCGAGACTTGGTCCATAACACCCAATGAAACAATTACTTAGTTGCATCACAACAGCTAGTCGTCATCCTGATGACCTATCATACACTAACCATGGTACCATTAAACCATATAGGCTAATAGGTTATGAACATTCATAATGAATGTTATTTGTATGTATATCAATTACATTTAGCCTAGGTCACAAAAGGACCATCGATGGCATTTAAGGTTTGGAGCGAGTCCATTACCTTTTAGACAGGGGATCATAAATGTCACAGTTGTCCTTGTCATATTGACGATTTTGGATAGTTCGAAAGCTTGCCACAAGAAATTTTTAAAGTTGGAACATAAGTCCGTCATGTAGGGCATAAAAGTGTAGTACATAGGCTTGTCACAAAGGGTATATAATGTGGCGCATAGATTTGTCACGAAGGATGTCACACCCCCAAAATCCACACGCGGAGTATCACCGCTTGGAGGCGTGACATGACCAGGATCAAGCCACCAATCATATTGAACATGATAAGTAATAAATGTAATTCAACCAAACAATATGGAAGGTGTTCAAAACAAACCATAGTAAGTGTTTAGCGGAAGCATAATTTGTAAAACCCAATGTAAGTATTAAGTACGAAATAAAGTAATGTATTTAGCATGGCACACACTGCCATGTCCTAAAACGACCGCGCCTCCCTGTGCAAGCTCCATGAGTACCTAACGACCTGCAAGGCATGTAGCAACGAATCAACAACAAAGTTGAGCGAGTTCACAGTGGGTTGTTTAGTTATAGCATTCGTTTTGTAAATCGTATATTCGTTTGTAACCCATGTATTGTGTTAATTAGTATCACAGTCTCCCAGACATGTTTGCGAAGATTAGTGGGGGTTTCCCATGTATTACTAGACCACGCATATCGACTGCTACAAAAATGTAAGAGGTGCCCTAAGTCAATGTCTATCAGCATTGACCCTTTGCCCATAGTCCATTAGTACACGCCCGTCCAACTGGCACGGTGTGAGGTTTGTTAGACCTAATAGCGCTATTAACTAATGACCCGCTCGCCATAGGCCTCGGCGATTAAGTCGATAAATGAGGGACTTAAAGTGATAGAGTTGATGGTCTTATGATCGTGTACGTAGGTTTTACGTACGTGCCCTTCAATCCGAGGACAGTAGTAAGTAGTTGAATAGTAATGATAGTTCGAGTAGTTATTCAATTCCATTCCTAACCCCTGGGAATCCCATGCCTTGGAAAGGGTGTGAACTCACCTTGGTTTGCTCGGCAGATACACAGAAAGGTTACTTGAGCTATAAGAGGTCAACCACGTCCTAACATGGTTACCATACAAGTCAGGTCTAGGTTCAAGTAATGCACGTATGTTTACACATAAGCTAACAGGTTTCGAACACGTCTTGATCATGGCAAACACGTAGAGCACGTTAACAGTCAAAATCACACATGATACCCACATTGTGTGACTCGGATGATTGGGCTGTTGAACTTATACGAGCCCAATCATCTTGTGTGATCCAATTATAGAGCCCAAAGTCAACCGGCCCAACCTATTGTGCGATCAGCATAGCTTGTGCGATCCACAATGGGTTGTGCGATCTGATCCAAACCCGGCCCAAAATAACATAAACAGTCCTACATGTACACGGCCCAAACAGTTAACAGAAAAATAACTTGTGCGATCCAATTAGTCTTGTGCGATTGGGTTAGCTTGTGCGACTGGATATTGGGCTTTAAGGCCCAATGGTCCGAACGTTCGTGTGTGGCCCAAGCCTTGTGCGATCAGCACCATCTTGTGCGATCCACAAGGTCTTGTGCGATCATGCATATGCTGTGTTGTACACTGTGTTTAAACAGTTGCACTCTATGACTTATGCGACTGTGTTGTGCGACCAGACACTTGTGCGATTCAAGAGCTTGTGTGATTGCACTTGTGCGACTGGTCTTGTACGATCGGTTATGTATTTCCTTAAATCATGCAATCAGTTACTCTATTATTGATAATTTCCATATTTGTAGTTTATCAATCAACAGTTTCTAACTAAACCATATATCGATCAAAACAAGGTTTTTACCATAAAATTCATATGAACCCTAATCAAAATCAAAACATGAACAGTAATACATATTAACATGATTCATATTCTTGATTACTAGCATGCATACTAACATAACAATCCCCCTCCCCAATTCATTCGAACAGGAACATATCACAGCCGGTTATCATTCAATCGGTTCTAGATCATTAACACATAATTATCATCTCTATGTAATTCAAAACATGTTACACATATGAACTGGTTTCATGACCATCATACTTCATCAATTTTCATTACAATCAAACGCATACCATCTTTCAATCATCATGTAAAACATATAAGCCAACACATCATCAATCATGAAATCAAAAGTATTACACTAACCGGTTAAAGAATAGAACGAGGGTTGATCCGAACGATAAAGCTTAGAGAGAGATGGGATGTTGTTGTCGTCGGCTTCTAGAGGAGAAAGAGAGAGAATAGGGTTTGTGTGTTTTGTGTGTTTTGCAACTAATGAGGAGGATACCCCCTCCTACTATGGTTATGCGTGCAAGGGAAGTGGGCCGAACCCATCCTGGGCCGCCCTTGATTCGGATACAAAGAGTGTGGCCCAAATGGGCTTGTGCGATTGGACGGGTGTTGTGCGGTTTGGATCATACAAGTGCATACACATTCACATGTAAAAACACGTATCATTCCATTAATCATTCAGTCAATTAGCCAAGTTCACATAATCACATAACATTACATTAAGCACAAAGAGAGGTTTGAAATACGAGTTGTCACATTATCCCCAACTTAAAAGAAATTTCGTCCCAAAATTTGGCATGCGGATTACTGAGAAAGCTAGTTGTGTTGAGTAGTTTACTGGTTTTCCTGGGGTGTCACATCATCCCCCCGTTGATTTGGAATTTCATCCTGAAATTCCGTAGTAGCTTCAGCCTCAGTAGTAGTTGCATTGCTTGCGAACAATTGGGGATACCTTTGTTTCATCTGGTCTTCGCGTTCCCAGGTGAACTCTGGGCGACGGGAGTTCCACCGAACTCGAACGAGAGGTATTCTTGTGTGCTTGAGGACCTTAACATCCCGGTCCGTGATTTCAACTGGTTCCTCGACGAATCGGAACTGTTCGTCGATAGTGAGTTCCTTAAGAGGAACTATGAGGGTCTCATCTGATAGACACTTCTTCAGATTCGACACGTGAAAGACGTTGTGAACTCCACCAAGTTCTGCTGGTAGGTTCAGTTTGTAGGCCACTTTGCCTATTCTTTCTATGATTTCGAACGGTCCGACAAACCGCGGATTGAGCTTGCCTCGTTTACCAAAACGAACTACACCCTTCCAGGGTGAGACTTTGATTAGCACTCGATCCCCAACCTGGAACTCGAGTGGTTTCCTGCGCTTATCAGCGTAGCTTTTCTGACGGTCACGAGCTGCCGCCATTCATTGTCGTATCTGAGCAATTCTTTCCATTGCATCTACCACAAGTTCTGGACCAGTAATCTGACTATCACCCACCTCTGCCCAACATAGAGGTGATCGGCATTTACGCCCGTACAATGCCTCAAATGGAGCGGCTTGAATGCTGGTGTGGTAGCTGTTATTATATGAAAATTCTACTAATGGCAGATGCTTTTCCCAGCTGTTGCCAAAGTCAATCACACATGCCCTAAGCATGTCTTCGAGGGTTTGAATAGTGCGCTCAGACTGCCCATCCGTCTGAGGGTGATAAGCTGTGCTCATGTCTAATCGTGAGCCAAAAGATTTATGCATCGCTTGCCGCAGTTCAGAAGTAAAACGTGCATCACGATCAGAAATAATAGAGGTTGGCACCCCGTGCCTCGAAACAACTTCCTTGAGATATACGTCTGCTAGAGTGGAGAACTTATCCGTTTCCTTGATAGCCAAGAAGTGTGTAGACTTTGTGAGTCGATCCACGATCACCCAAATAGTATCATTCCCACGTTGAGATCTAGGCAGGCCAGTAACAAAATCCATGGAAATTTCCTCCCATTTCCATTGCGGTATCTTTGGTTGCTGGAGTAGGCCTGATGGTTTCTGATATTCCGTCTTGACTCTCACATAAGTCAAACACTTGCTAACGTAAGTTGCTATGTGGGCCTTCATGCTAGGCCACCAATACGTAGTTCTAAGGTCGTGGTACATCTTATCCGAACCAGGATGTACTGAGTAGCGAGACTTATGAGCTTCATCCATTACAAGCTCGCGTAAGTTGCCATAGAGTGGGACCCAGATGCGTCCCGTTACATAGTAGGCGCCGTCTTCCTTTTGTTCTAATCGTTGCCTTAAGCCGCGTAGGGCTTCAGCCCTGACGTTTTCTGGTTTCAATGCTTCTACCGGAGCATCTCGTATCTGGGAAGGAAGACTAGACTGAATAGTGAGTCGCAACGCTCGTACACGCCTTGGTGTAGTATCTTTTCGACTGAGGGCATCGGACACCACGTTGGCTTTGCCCGGATGGTACTTGATGGCACATTCGTAATCGTTCAGTAACTCGACCCATCGTCGTTGTCGCATGTTCAATTCCTTTTGCTTGAAGATATGCTCGAGACTCCTGTGACCGGTGTAGATGGTGCACTTGGTACCGTACAGATAATGTCTCCATATCTTAAGCGCGAACACAACAGCTCCCAGCTCTAAATCGTGCATAGTGTAATTTCGTTCGTGAACCTTAAGTTGACGTGACGCATAAGCAATGACCTTGTCACGTTGCATCAACACACATCCAAGACCCTGGATGGATGTGTCGCAATAGATCACAAAATCGTCTGTGCCTTCTGGCAATGAGAGTATAGGTGCGCTACAGAGTCTATCCTTTAAGTGCTGAAAAGCGGTTTCCTGAGTACTACCCCAACGGTAGGTGACACCCTTCTATGTCAGTAGTGTAAGTGGTTGCGCAATCTTCGAGAAATCTTTGATGAACCTTCTGTAGGGATGGGATTGGTACAGTACCCGTACCTATACCCGTACCAGTACCGAAAATACCGGTACCGAATTTGAACAAAACTAGGTACCAAATACCGTACCAAATATATAGGTACGGTACGGGTACGAGTACGGGTATTTTCGGTACAGTACCCGCTTGGTACCATTTTGTTTTTATTTACTTTTTGAGCACTTGTACGAGTACTAAATTGGTAAAATTGACATCAGTACCAATATAGTACGAGTACCAAATAGGTAAAATTGGTACGAGTACCAATACGATACGGGTACCATATAGGTAAAATCAATACGAGTATACTATAAATACCATAATATGAAATAAAACATAATACAAAAAAACTTTTAAAGGTATACACAGAATTCGGTACCAGTACCCGTTTTTACCCGTACCCGTACCCGTACCAATACCGAAAGTACCGAATACCAAAATCAATAAAACTGGGTACCGATACATGTACCAAATACCTAAAATTGGTACGGGTACAGGTACGGGTACGGGTACGGTACGGGTACGAGTACGGGTATTTGGGAAAAAAAGCCCATCCCTAACCTTCTGTAGTAACCTGCCAAACCCAAGAATTGGCGAATTTCCGTTGGTGTGCGAGGTGCAGGCCAGTTCTTAATTGAGTCTACCTTGGATGGATCCACATGAATCCTATCCTTGTTTACCACGTGGCCTAGAAAATGGACTTCACGAAGCCAGAAGTCGCATTTCGAGAACTTTGCATACAGCTGTTCTGCTCGAAGAAGTTTCAAAATGAGTCGTAGATGCTGCTCGTGCTCCTCCTGACTCTTAGAATAGATCAGGATGTCGTCGATGAAAACTATAACAAACTTGTCTAGGTAAGGCTTGCATACTCTGTTCATAAGATCCATGAAGACCGCAGGCGCGTTGGTTAACTCGAATGGCATAACTAGAAACTCGTAGTGGCCGTAGCGAGTTCTAAATGCTGTTTTGGAGACGTCCTCATCTCGGACTCTCAGTTGATGGTAGCCTGACCTCAGATCTATCTTTGAATAATAGCTCGACCCTTGCAATTGGTCGAACAGGTCGTCGATGCATGGAAGAGGATAGCGATTCTTCACGGTCACCTTGTTGAGCTCACGGTATTCGATGCACATCCTGAAGGTACCGTCTTTCTTTTTCACAAATAGTACTGGAGCTCCCCAAGGCGAAGAGCTAGGACGAATGAAACCCTTATCCAAGAGTTCTTGCAGTTGTTTGGATAGTTCTTCCAATTCTGATGGAGCTAAGCGATACGGTGCACGTGCCATTGGTGCTGCTCCTGGAGCTAGCTCGATCTGGAATTCGACCTGGCGATGAGGCGGTAGCCCAAGTAAATCTTCAGGAAACACTTGAGGAAAATCGCGTACCACTGGGATATCCTCTAATCTCTTCTCCTTCGTCGATGCGTCAGTAAGAGTGCCAAAATGGCAGTTGGCCCTTTCGTAAACACTTCTGGGCCTTCAGGAAGGAGATGATGCCAACCACGGCACCATTCTTGTCGCCTTGAACTTCGAGAGGTTCCTTGCCAGAACGGGGAATACGAACAATCTTCTCCTTGCATAGGATCTCTGCTTGCTGTTGGGATAACCAGTCCATCCCAATGACGATGTCGAAACTACCCAGAACTATGGGAATGAGATCGATAGAGAAAGTCTGACCAGCTAAAACGATGTTACAACCCTTGGCTATGTGCGTGGCTTCTAAACTCTTACCATTAGCTAACTCTATGACATGCTTGGTGTTTAAAGGAGTTGGTGTACGTTTAAGCATTTGACTAACTTTTAAGGACACATAACTGGTATCCGCACCCGAATCAAATAATACAGTAACATAAAAGTCATCGAGAAGGAACTTACCCATCACTACGTTAGGATCATTCCCTGCATCACCCTGACCCAGCACAAATGCATGACCCCTAGCGCTGTTGTTTCCATCATTGTTTCCCCCGTTGTTGTCCCCATTGCCCTGATTATTGTTGTTGTTCTGATTCTGGTTTAACTGGGGGCAGTCTCGCTTGAAGTGGCCTTCAGCACCACACTGAAAGCATCCCCTGTTGCCTCGCTGATGTTGTTGCTACTGGTTTCATGGAGCTGGTGGTTGTTGTTGCTGGTTCTGATTCGCAGGTCGGGAGCTCCTGCAATCCTTAGCTTCGTGACCCATCTTGAGACACCTCTGACAACGACCCTTGTTGCACTGACCACTGTGGTGTCTGTTACATCTATTGCACTTTGGGTGATTTCCTCGATATCCACCCTGCCCGTGACTACCAGAAGACTGCTGACTGGGGCTCTGGTAGTCATCAGTCTTTCGCTGCTGCGCCTGGGACTGAACCGAAGTTGAACCCTTGCTGGAGGTTCCATCCCATTTTCGCTTGTTGTCACTAGGAGTAGCAGTAGTGGTAGCGGTAGTGATAGCACTGATACGTTTAGGCAGTCTGTTCTGTTCCACTGCCTAGTCTGTGAGACGATGAGCTAGACGAGTAATATCCTGGATGGTAGCAAGGTTGGCCGATGTCACATGGCTTTGAATTTCTGGTACTAAGCCTCTGAGGTACAGCTCTATACGCTTGATGGGAGGGTCCACCATAGTTGGACACAAGATGGCCAGCTCGTTTGACCGCTTCGTATACGCTTCTATTTCTGACCCCGTCATCTTCAGGTGAAAGAACTCCACTTCCAGCTTGTGGATGTCATCACGACTACAGTATTCCCGCTTGATCAGTTCCTTGAAATCGTTCCATGGGGTGGCATTGGCAGCCGCCAACCCCAGCATCTGAACTTGCGCATTCCACCAAGTCAGCGCGATGCCTTCGAGAGTACCAGTGGCATACTTCACCCTTCATGCCTCAGGGCATTCACACATTTCGAAGACTGACTCAAGCTTCTCAAACCAGTGGAGGAGTCCAACTGCTCCTTCTGTGCCACTGAAAGTGCTAGGACGACAGTCCATGAAAGTTTTGAACGTGCATGCAGGCTGCTGAGCAAACTGGCCTGTTGTGTAGACAAGAGGTAATAAAAAAAATTAAACACGAGAGTTGTTTTGAGAGAGTAGGATCTGAAGATCCTAGAGTAAGTTGCCATAGCAGGTTATACCTCCTGCCTGAGCGGCTGCGAGTGCCTCAGCAACTCGTTCATTGATCAAAGCCGTCAACTGGGCTTGAATTAGGTTAACGCGTCCAGACATGATCTTCATACCAAAGAAAATATGGCTAAGGAGAGGTTCGCGAAAGTGCGATGACAGAGGAGAGTAAGCACATATGTGTTCTCAAGCAATAGTTGTTACGTTTATCTAAGCATACCATGAACAAAGCTCTATGTAGTATAGCAAGTAGGCAATGTAAACTTAATCATACCACCTAGAATGTTGAGTCTTGCACGTGGAGCGAAGCGTCGTTGTGGATCGTTGAGCACTATACAGGTTATAGTCTGGTTTTAACAAAAACTTTTTCCCCTTATTAAAACCAAGTTCACTATAACCAATGGCTCTGATACCAATCTGTCACACCCCCAAAATCCAAACGCGGAGTATCACCGCCTGGAGGCGTGACATGACCAGGATCAAGCCACCAATCATATTGAACATAATAAGTAATAAATGTAATTCAACCAAACAATATGAAAGGTGTTCAAAGAAAGCATAGTAAGTGTTTAGCGGAAGCATAATTTGTAAAACCCAATGTAAGTATTAAGTACGAAATAAAGTAATGTATTTAGCATGGCACACACTGCCATGTCCCACAACGACCGCGCCTCCCTGTGCAAGCTCCATGAGTACCTAACGACCTGCAAGGCATGTAGCAACGAATTAACAACAAAGTTGAGCGAGTTCACAGTGGGTTGTTTAGTTATAGCATTTGTTTTGTAAATCGTATATTCGTTTGTAACCCATGTATTGTGTTAATTAGTATCGCGGTCTCCCAGACATGTTTGCGAAGATTAGTGGGGGTTTCCCATGTATTACTAGACCACGCGTATCGACTGCTATGAAAATGTAAGAGATGCCCTAAGTCAATGTCTATCAGCATTGACCCTTTGCCCATAATCCATTAGTACACGCCCGCCGACTGGCACGGTGTGAGGTTTGTTAGACCTAATAGCGCTATTAACTAATGACCCGCTCGCCATAGGCCTCGGCGATTAAGTCGATAAATGAGGGACTTAAAGTGATAGAGTTGATGGTCTTATGATCGTGTACGTAGGTTTTACGTACGTGCCCTTCAATCCGAGGACAGTAGTAAGTAGTTCAATAGTAATGATAGTTCGAGTAGTTAGTCAATTCCATTCCCAACCCCTGGGAATCCCATGCCTTGGAAAGGGTGTGAACTCACCTTGGTTTGCTCGGCAGATACACAGAAAGGTTACTTGAGCTATAAGAGGTCAACTGTCACACCCCCAAAATCCACCTGCGGAGTATCACCGCTTGGGAGCGTGACTGACCAGGATCAAGCCACCAATCATATTGAACATGTAATTAATATTAGGTAAAATAAATGTAAACCATCCATCCAATACGATAGGTGTTCAAAACATAACCATAGTTTCAAAGTGTAGCGGAAGCATAGTAAATAATCCAACAATAGTTAATAGTTTTAAATGTCATAATAGTTCAACGTAGAAGCCACGATCCTTGTCCACAACGACCCGCTTCTCCAGTGCAAGCTCCAAGTACCTAACGATCTGCAAGGCATGTAACAGAATGATCAACAAACTAGTTGAGCGAGTTCACAGTAAGTAAGTGCGTAACAGTAAGTAACGGGTGACTCTACTGGGCCAATAGTAAGTTATACAGGTGGGGGCTTCCCATGTTATGTGACCACTAGACTATTCGTATCAACTACTCGTATCATCCCTGTTCTTCATCCGAGAACAGTAGCGCGTATGGGGTGTGCGTAGGTTTTACGCACGTATCCTTCACAACCGAGGATAGAAGTAAGTAATGCGTACACGTAGGTTTTACGTGCGTGCCTGACATCCGAGGCAGTAATTGGCATATGACCACGTAGGTGTTATCCTAACCTACGGAACCGAGGATAGAAGTAAGTAATGCGTACACGTAGGTTTTACGTGCGTGCCTGACATCCGAGGCAGTAATTGGCATATGACCACGTAGGTGTTATCCTAACCTACGGAACCGTCCTGACATCCGAGGACCATGGTAGGTGATAGTCTAGGAAAAAGCATATATACGTTCTTAGTCAATGGTAACCTTTATCCCATTCCCACGACCCGGGAATCCCATGCCTTAGTAGGAGTGTGAACTCACCTTGGTTTGCTCGGTATGTTATTGCTTCTAGGGTTTATAAATCTCTAAGTCCGTAACACACGACCTAGGATGTGTTGCACATGATACGATGTAAGTGTTTGCATCAAATAGGGTTTGCAAATCGTTGTCATTCAAGCAGTTGTGTCTTGTGTGTTTATTGTGTACATGATGATATCATATAGAGTGCTCACGCATGTGAAATCATACAGTTGCATTCAGTATCATACGATTATACATATACAGAATCATCCCTCACACAGACGGTTAATCATATTCACATAATTCATGTGTCACGTCTTTGTTTTCATAGTTTAGTCTAACGTGTATAATAATGTAAGGATCACCGTTATCATACTTAACAGATTAACATCGATTAAACTTTACAAGTTTAACGTAGTCAGGGAATCAAGGTGTCATACACAGCTTAACAGAATCAGCATAATGTATCATGCAGCTATTTGTTTCAAATTGATCATTATACAATATCAGGCATTTACACATCATCAGATAATTACACAGCATCAGACATAGCACAACATCAGACAAGTGTGGGGGGGGGGGGGGTTTCCCCTGTTCATAACCCGGATAGCACATGATAAGTTATAACCTCGGACAAGAGTTTCATGGATGAAACTCGGACCAATTGTAATCATAACTCGGACATTTCAATTGCGAAAGAACTTCGGACTACACTTGTCCATTCAACAAGGTCGGACTAAGGGTCCCTTTGCACAAACTCGGATCATACAATTCATATTAACTCAGACCAAGGAATTCACATTAAACTCGGACCAAGGATTCATTTTAAACTCGGCCCAAAGGAGTTATATTAAACTCGGACCAAAAGGATTCATATTAAACTCGGACCAAAGGAGTTATATTAAACTCGGACCAAAAGGATTCATATTAAACTCGGACTTTAAGTCCACTGATTAAACTCGGACCATGTGATTTCTCAAACTCGGGCCATCAAACATTCAATAAACTCGGTCTACATACCCATTCAATAAACTCGGCCCACTTATTCATTCAATAAACTCGGACATGGGCATTCATATACAAACTCGGTCCATACATTCATCAAATAAACTCAGGCGATGTTCGCTTTATAAAACTCAGACATGTTCAAAAGTCGGGCAAGATTTCATGATTAAAACTCAGGCAACTAGCAAACACAATTGAAACAGTTACGTTCTATCATTCCATCAGTTACGTTTTCATTCCTCCTTGATCGTGAAACCCTAATTATGAACATCATTCATCCAATTCATTCAACAGTTATATCATACCAAGCATCTTGACATAAGTATACGATTACACCACAAATCAATATTATTTCACAATATTCATGATTCAATCAACATTCACAGAACTATCATATATGGAGAACTAGGGTTTTTAACATGAATCACATAATCAAGGATCAATAACACTCCAACAATCACAAACAATGATTAAACAATTACCTTGATTCGATTCTAGATGGATTGGCAATCAAACTTGATGCAAAGAACTTGTGAATCCAAGAATGATGAGAAGGTGTTGTAGAGAGGATTAGAGGAGGTGAAAGTACGTGTTTTGGTTTCTTGTGATGATTGGGGAATGATTAGTGAATGAGTTTAGGGTTATGTATTACTAGAATTCCACTAATTGTCCTCTACATCCTCAAGTATTATATTTTACAATAGTGCACTATTCCAATTAATTACACAGTTTCACCACCAAATTTACACATTTGACAAGTTTATGATAATTAACACATAGTCATGCACAATCACGCAATACACTTCATTATATTAAAACGTTACAATTCCATAGCAACTAATTGTGCAAATAATCAACTAAGCAATACAAGAACGTGCAATAAATGCGAAATAGAAATCTTGGAAATTCGAGTTGTCACATTATCCCCAACTTAAAAGAAATTTCGTCCCGAAATTTGGTACGCACTCACTGAGGAAGCTAGGTAAGTTATATCGTTCACTGGTTTTCCTGGGGTGTCACATCATCCCCCTGTTGATTTGGAATTTCGTCCCGAAATTCAGTAGTAGTAGCTTCAGCCTTAGTAGTGGTTGCATTGGTTTCGAATAACTGGGGTACTTTTCTGTCATCTGGTCTTCGCGTTCCCAGGTGTACTCTGGGCCACGTCGGGAGTTCCAACGAACTCGAACAAGAGGGATTCTCTTGTGTTTGAGGACCTTCACATCCCGGTCCGTGATTTCAACTGGTTCCTCGACGGACTGCAACCGCTCGTCGATAGTGAGTTCCTTAAAAGGAACTATGAGGGTCTCATCTGACAGACACTTCTTCAGATTCGACACGTGGAATACGTTGTGAACTGTACCGAGTTCAGCTGGTAGGTTCAGTCTGTAGGCTACTTGGCCTATTCTTTCAGTGATTTCGAACGGTCCAACATACCGTGGATTGAGTTTGCCTCGTTTACCAAATCGAACCACACCCTTCTAGGGTGAGACTTTTAATAAAACCCGGTCCCCGACCTGAAATTCCAAAGGTTTGCTACGCTTATCCGCGTAGGCTTTCTGACGGTCACGAGCTGCCGCCATGCGTTGTCATATCTGTGCTATCTTTGCTGTGGCGTCCACTACAATCTCTGGACCCGTAATCTGACTATCCCCCCACCTCTGCCCAACAGAGAGGTGACCGGCATTTTCGTCCGTACAATGCCTCGAATGGAGCGGCTTGAATGCTGGTGTGATAACTGTTATTATACGAGAACTCCACCCAAGGGAGATGCCTTTCCCAGCTGTTGCCGAAATCAATCACACATGCCCGAAGCATGTCTTCAAGTGTTTGGATCGTTCGCTCAGACTGCCCATCCGTCTGAGGATGATACGCTGCGCTCATGTCTAATCGTGAGCCAAAAGATTTGTGCATTGCTTGCCATAGTTCTGACGTGAATCGTGCATCCCGATTCGAAATGATAGAGGTTGGCACTCCGTGCCTCGAAACAACTTCTTTCAAGTAGGTGTCTGCTAAGGTAGAAAACTTATCCGTTTCTTTGATAGCCAAGAAGTGAGCAGACTTTGTGAGTCAATCAACGATCACCCAGATAGTGTCATTCCCACGCTGGGATCTAGGAAGGCCAGTAACAAAATCCATGGAAATTTGCTCCCATTTCCCTTGTGGTATTTCCGGTTGCTGAAGCAGGCCTGATGGTTTTTTATACTCGATTTTAACCCTTGCACAAGTTAAACATTTGCCGGTGTAAATTGCAACGTGGGCCTTCATGCTAGGCCACCAATATGTAGTTCTGATATCGTGGTACATTTTATCCGACCCTGGATGTACCGAGTAGCGAGACTTGCGTGCTTCACCCATCACAAGTTCTCGTAAACCGTCGTATAGTGGGACCCAAATACGTCCTGTTACATAGTAGGCGCCGTCTTCCTTTT
This sequence comes from Helianthus annuus, assembly GCF_002127325.2. NCBI lineage: Eukaryota > Viridiplantae > Streptophyta > Magnoliopsida > Asterales > Asteraceae > Helianthus > Helianthus annuus. The sequence goes on from NC_035448.2 coordinate 85,154,068, forward strand.
GTTCCATTCGTTGCCTTGAACCACGTAAGGCTCCAGCCTTGACGTTTTCGGGTTTTAGTGCTTCAATCTGAGCAGCTCGTATCTGTGCAGGAAGACTGGACTGAATAGTAAGCTGTAGCGCTCGCACGCGCTTAGGCAGTGTGTCCTTCCGACTGAGGGCATCAGCCACACTATTGGCCTTGCCTGAATGATACTTGATGGCGCATTCGTAGTCGTTCAGATGTTCAACCCATCTCCGTTGACGCATATTCAAATCCTTTTGCTCAAGAATATGCTCGAGACTCCTGTGATCGGTGTAAATCGTGCACCTGGTACCGTACAGGTAGTGTCGCCATATCTTAAGCGCGAAAACAACAGCTCCCAGCTCTAAATCGTGCGTCGTGTAGCTCCGTTCATGAATCTTGAGTTGTCGCGAAGCGTAAGCAATTAACCATATCCCGTTGCATCAACACACAACCAAGACCCTGTACCGATGCGTCACAATATACTACAAAAGCGTCCGTGCCCTCTAAAAATGAGAGAATAGGTGCGCTACAAAGCCTATCCTTTAAGTACTGAAAAGTCGTTTCCTGGGAGTCTCCCCAACGGTAGGTGACACCTTTCGGTATTAGCAGTGTAAGCGGCTGAGCAATCTTTGAAAAACCTTTGATAAACCGTCTAGAGTAACCCGCCAAACCCAAGAATTGGCGTATTTCCGTTGGTGTACGCGGTGCAGGCCAGTTCCTGATCGAACTTGTCTAGATAGGGTTTGCACACCCTGTTCATAAAATCCATGAAAACTGCAGGTGCTTTCGTAAGCCCGAATGGTATGACAAGAAACTCGTAATGGCCGCAGCGAGTTCTGAATGCTGCCGTGGAGACGTCCTCATCCTGGACGCTCAGCTGATGATAACCAGACCTTAGATCAACCTTGGAGTAATAACTCGACCTTTGCAACTGGCCGAATAAGTCGTCAATGCGTGAGAGAGGATAACGGTTCTTTACTTTGACCTTGTTCAGTTCACGGTAATCAATTTCACATCCTGAAGGTGCCATCCTTCTTTTTCACTGGTAATTAGTATCTAATTGTTCTTGTAGCTCCCCAAGGCGAAGAGATAAGTCGGATAAATCGCTTATCCAAGATTCCTGGTAGCTGCGTCGATAGTTCTTCCGATTTTGGTGGGGCTAAGCGATACGGTGCTCGAGCTATGGGTGCTGCTCCTGGGGCGAGCTCGATTCGAAATTCGTCCTGATGATGCGGCGGTAGCCCAGGTAAATCCTTGCGAGACACCTGAGGAAAGTCGCGTACAACTGAATGGTCTTCCAACTTCTTTTCTTTCGCTGATGTGTCAGTAACGAGAGCCAAAATTGCGGTGTGGCCCTTCCGCAAACATTTCTGAGCCTTCAAGAAAAAGGTGATGCCAACCACGGCACCACTCTTGTCGCTTTGAACTTCGAGAGGTTCTTGACCAGAACGAGGAATGCAAACAATCTTTTCTTTGCATAGGATTTCTGCTTGCTGTTGCTGCTGGCGATTTCCGTGGGCTCCTGAATCCTTAGCTTCTGCTGTGCTCTGGCGATCGCTATTCTTGTGCTGCTACTGTGCTTGAGACCGAACGGTAGCTGAACCCTTGCTGGAATACCCATCCTATTTCCGCTTGTTGTCACTAGGAGTAGCGGGAGTAGCAGAAGTGGTAGCGGTAGTAATAGCGCTGATACGACTAGGCAACATGTTCTGTTCCACTGCCTGATCCGTGAGGCGATTAGCAAGACGTTGAATGTCTTGGATATTGTTGTGGTTAGCCGATGAAGCATGGCTCTGAATCTCTGAGGCTAGACCCTTGAGGTACAATTCGATACGCTTGCTTGGAGGGTTCACCATGGTTGGACACAAGATGACCAGTTCGTTCGACTGTTTCGTATAAGCTTAAAGTTCTGACCCCGTCATTTTCCAATGGTAGAGCTCCACTCCCAACTTGTGGATGTCATCACGCGTGTAGTATTCCCTTATAATGCGTTCTTTGAATTCGTTCCATGGGGTGGCGTTAGCAGCTGCCAACCCTAGTATCCGTACTTGCGTGTTCCACCAGATTAGCGCGATTTCTTCCAAAGTACCAGGGACGTACTGGACCCTGCGAGTCTCAGGGCTGCCAACTGGACGACAGTCCATGAAGTTCTTGAATGTGTAGACAGGTTGCTGTGCGTTCTGACCCGTTGCGCGAGAAAGATGGGTCAAGGTTAAGCGCGAGAGTTGGGTCACGAGAGTAGGATCTAACATCCTAGAATAGATCTGTAACAGCAGGTTATACCTCCTGCTTGTGCGGCTGCAAGCGCCGCAGCAGCTTGTTTGTTAATAAGAGCCGCCAACTGGGCTTGAGTCATGTCAACACGTCCAGACATGATCGAACGGCAAGGTAGCATAAGTATGAATGGTTCGCGAGTAGGGCGATGACAGAAAAGTGTAAGCATGTAGGTGTTCTCAAGCAATAACAAGTAGTGAGCAAAGTAATGTAAGCATACTACGAGCATAGTTCTACGCAGTTCTAGCAAGTAGGTAATAAACGTAAACCTTATTACCTAGGATGTCGAGTCTTGCACGTGGAGCGAAGCGTCGTTGTGGATCGTTGAGAGCACTGTTCTGGTTATAGTCTGGTTTTAATAAAAACGTTTTCCCATATCAAAACCAAGTTCTCTATAACCAATGGCTCTGATACCAATCTGTCACACCCCCAAAATCCACCTGCGGAGTATCACCGCTTGGGAGCGTGACTGACCAGGATCAAGCCACCAATCATATTGAACATGTAATTAATATTAGGTAAAATAAATGTAAACCATCCATCCAATACGATAGGTGTTCAAAACATAACCATAGTTTCAAAGTGTAGCGGAAGCATAGTAAATAATCCAACAATAGTTAATAGTTTTAAATGTCATAATAGTTCAACGTAGAAGCCACGATCCTTGTCCACAACGACCCGCTTCTCCAGTGCAAGCTCCAAGTACCTAACGATCTGCAAGGCATGTAACAGAATGATCAACAAACTAGTTGAGCGAGTTCACAGTAAGTAAGTGCGTAACAGTAAGTAACGGGTGACTCTACTGGGCCAATAGTAAGTTATACAGGTGGGGGCTTCCCATGTTATGTGACCACTAGACTATTCGTATCAACTACTCGTATCATCCCTGTTCTTCATCCGAGAACAGTAGCGCGTATGGGGTGTGCGTAGGTTTTACGCACGTATCCTTCACAACCGAGGATAGAAGTAAGTAATGCGTACACGTAGGTTTTACGTGCGTGCCTGACATCCGAGGCAGTAATTGGCATATGACCACGTAGGTGTTATCCTAACCTACGGAACCGAGGATAGAAGTAAGTAATGCGTACACGTAGGTTTTACGTGCGTGCCTGACATCCGAGGCAGTAATTGGCATATGACCACGTAGGTGTTATCCTAACCTACGGAACCGTCCTGACATCCGAGGACCATGGTAGGTGATAGTCTAGGAAAAAGCATATATACGTTCTTAGTCAATGGTAACCTTTATCCCATTCCCACGACCCGGGAATCCCATGCCTTAGTAGGAGTGTGAACTCACCTTGGTTTGCTCGGTATGTTATTGCTTCTAGGGTTTATAAATCTCTAAGTCCGTAACACACGACCTAGGATGTGTTGCACATGATACGATGTAAGTGTTTGCATCAAATAGGGTTTGCAAATCGTTGTCATTCAAGCAGTTGTGTCTTGTGTGTTTATTGTGTACATGATGATATCATATAGAGTGCTCACGCATGTGAAATCATACAGTTGCATTCAGTATCATACGATTATACATATACAGAATCATCCCTCACACAGACGGTTAATCATATTCACATAATTCATGTGTCACGTCTTTGTTTTCATAGTTTAGTCTAACGTGTATAATAATGTAAGGATCACCGTTATCATACTTAACAGATTAACATCGATTAAACTTTACAAGTTTAACGTAGTCAGGGAATCAAGGTGTCATACACAGCTTAACAGAATCAGCATAATGTATCATGCAGCTATTTGTTTCAAATTGATCATTATACAATATCAGGCATTTACACATCATCAGATAATTACACAGCATCAGACATAGCACAACATCAGACAAGTGTGGGGGGGTTTCCCCTGTTCATAACCCGGATAGCACATGATAAGTTATAACCTCGGACAAGAGTTTCATGGATGAAACTCGGACCAATTGTAATCATAACTCGGACATTTCAATTGCGAAAGAACTTCGGACTACACTTGTCCATTCAACAAGGTCGGACTAAGGGTCCCTTTGCACAAACTCGGATCATACAATTCACATTAACTCAGACCAAGGAATTCACATTAAACTCGGACCAAGGATTCATTTTAAACTCGGCCCAAAGGAGTTATATTAAACTCGGACCAAAAGGATTCATATTAAACTCGGACCAAAGGAGTTATATTAAACTCGGACCAAAAGGATTCATATTAAACTCGGACTTTAAGTCCACTGATTAAACTCGGACCATGTGATTTCTCAAACTCGGGCCATCAAACATTCAATAAACTCGGTCTACATACCCATTCAATAAACTCGGCCCACTTATTCATTCAATAAACTCGGACATGGGCATTCATATACAAACTCGGTCCATACATTCATCAAATAAACTCAGGCGATGTTCGCTTTATAAAACTCAGACATGTTCAAAAGTCGGGCAAGATTTCATGATTAAAACTCAGGCAACTAGCAAACACAATTGAAACAGTTACGTTCTATCATTCCATCAGTTACGTTTTCATTCCTCCTTGATCGTGAAACCCTAATTATGAACATCATTCATCCAATTCATTCAACAGTTATATCATACCAAGCATCTTGACATAAGTATACGATTACACCACAAATCAATATTATTTCACAATATTCATGATTCAATCAACATTCACAGAACTATCATATATGGAGAACTAGGGTTTTTAACATGAATCACATAATCAAGGATCAATAACACTCCAACAATCACAAACAATGATTAAACAATTACCTTGATTCGATTCTAGATGGATTGGCAATCAAACTTGATGCAAAGAACTTGTGAATCCAAGAATGATGAGAAGGTGTTGTAGAGAGGATTAGAGGAGGTGAAAGTACGTGTTTTGGTTTCTTGTGATGATTGGGGAATGATTAGTGAATGAGTTTAGGGTTATGTATTACTAGAATTCCACTAATTGTCCTCTACATCCTCAAGTATTATATTTTACAATAGTGCACTATTCCAATTAATTACACAGTTTCACCACCAAATTTACACATTTGACAAGTTTATCATAATTAACACATAGTCATGCACAATCACGCAATACACTTCATTATATTAAAACGTTACAATTCCATAGCAACTAATTGTGCAAATAATCAACTAAGCAATACAAGAACGTGCAATAAATGCGAAATAGAAATCTTGGAAATTCGAGTTGTCACATCAACCACGTCCTAACATGGTTACCATACAAGTCAGGTCTAGGTTCAAGTAATGCACGTATGTTTACACATAAGCTAACAGGTTTCGAACACGTCTTGATCATGGTAAACACGTAGAGCACGTTAACAGTCAAAATCACACATGACACCCACATTGTGTGACTCGGATGATTGGGCTGTTGAACTTATACGAGCCCAATCATCTTGTGTGATCCAATAATAGAGCCCAAAGTCAACCGGCCCAACCTATTATGCGATCAGCATAGCTTGTGCGATCTGATCCAAACCTGGCCCAAAATAACATAAGCAGTCCAACATGTACACGGCCCAAACAGTTAACAGAAAAGTAACTTGTGCGATCCAATTGCTCTTGTGCGATTGGGTTAGCTTGTGCTACTGGATATTGGGCTTTAAGGCCCAATGGTCCGAACGTTCGTGTGTGGCCCAAGCCTTGTGCGATCGGCACCATCTTGTGCGATCCACAAGGTCTTGTGCGATCATGCATATGCTGTGTTGTACACTGTGTTTAAACAGTTGCACTCTATGACTTGTGCGACTGTGTTGTGCGACCAGACACTTGTGCGATTGAGCTCTTGTGCGATTCAAGAGCTTGTGTGATTGCACTTGTGCGACTGGTCTTGTATGATCGGTTATGTATTTCCTTAAATCATGCAATCAGTTACTCTATTATTGATAATTTCCATATTTGTAGTTTATCAATCAACAGTTTCTAACTAAACCATATATCGATCAAAACAAGGTTTTTACCATAAAATTCATATGAACCCTAATCAAAATCAAAACATGAACAGTAATACATACTAACATGATTCATATTCTTGATCACTAGCATGCATACTAACATAACAATCCCCCTCCCCAATTCATTCTAACAGGAATATATCACAGCCGGTTATCATTCAATCGGTTCTAGATCATTAACACATAATTATTATCTCTACGTAATTCAAAACATGTTACACATATGAACCGATTTCATGACCATCATACTTCATCAACTTTCATTACAATCAAACGTATACCATCTTTCAATCATCATGTAAAACATATAAGCCAACACATCATCAATCATGAAATCAAAAGTATTAAACTAACCGGTTAAAGAATGGAACGAGGGTTGATCCGAACGATAAAGCTTTGAGAGAGATAGGATGTTGTTGCCGTCGGCTTCTAGAGGGGAGAGAGAGAGAGAATAGGGTTTGTGTGTGTTGTGTGTTTTGCAACTAATGAGGAGTATAACCCTCCTACTAAGGTTATGTGTACAAGGGAAGTGGGCCGAACCCATCCTGGGCCCCCTTGATTCGGATACAAAGAGTGTGGCCCGAATGGGCTTGTGCGATTGGACGGGTGTTCTGCGGTTCGGATCATACAAGTACATACACATTCACATGTAAAAACACGTATCATTCCATTAATCATTCAGTCAATTAGCCAAGTTCACATAATCACATAACGTTACATTAAGCACAAAGAGAGGTTTGAAATACGAGTTGTCACAAAGGACATAAATAGTCATATGGCACGAAGGCCTTGTCGCAAAGGACATTATTATATAAGTCGCAATCTTATTTGATCGGGGATTTTAAGGTTTGAACATAGTTCTTCACCTTTGGGCAGAGAGTCATGGACTACATCTGTCATTGCTTGAAAGACAATTTATTTTGCCACAAAGGCCAATCAATAGACGTCACTAATGGATGTTTATACATACATATATATATATATATATAATTATCATAATTTAGGATATTAGTCATGATCTTATCGATCTTATAGACTATTAGGATTGGGCATTGCCCGTCACCTTGGACAATGAACCATAATGGTCACAATCGTTAATGTAACTATTGGACAATATAGTTTATAGCCCGTAGGCGAAACATCACTAAAGGATATTAAATAATGTGATCGTCGTATTAGATGATATTAGTCATGATTGCATTGATCATATAGACTATTATGCTTGGACATAGTCTAATATCTTTAGACAGGGGGTCGTAGACCACAACTGTCGTTGTCTTAAAGGACAATAAGTTTAGTCCGTAGGCACTTCATTTCTAATGGATGTTTATATTTCGATCATCACATTGATGTTACTTGCCATGATCTAGATCGATCATACAGGCTTTAAGGCTTGGACATAGTCCAAATACCTTGACGGCTGGTGTGGTTTCTCAAGTCACACTGCCAGGAGTGTTAGCATGTTCTTAGATGTTAACAAGGATTAATTGTCTTAAGATGGTTTTACCATCATAGCATGTCTGTATTGACATATTGGCTAGGTTATACCATTAAGAAGATCTTTTGAAATTATTTAGCAGATTGATAAAGTGCGAATAAAATTGATACTATTTTTTTGATAAGGGACGAATTGAATACCCATATAAAATTTTCAAAACTTTCCCCAAATCATTAAGAAATCTACAATAGTGACTTTATCAGGACTTTTTGTATTCTATTTGGTCACAGAGGCTAAAAGGAAAATATAAGTTCATATAAGGACTATAAAATATTATAAGTCCACATAGGGACTATATTGAAACAGTGTGCCCATGAAGGGACTATAATGAAATGTCATGTCTACAAAGAGGTTACTGTAACACCCCAATCGCGTAATGCAACAACACGCGGCGGAAATATCGGGGAGTCACGTTACAAATTGCTCACAACTACTGGTACTAAATTGTTTCAATATTATTAACATCATTTTACAAACAAAGAATACATGTAATTGTCTTTTGATTAAGAAGTCTAAGGCCCTGAATGCAGTCCTATGCGTTGCATGCTTGAATAATTGATTAACCTGAAACATATGTGAAAATAAAGTCAGCATAAAAATGCCAGCGAATACATAGGTTTTGTTAGCCAAATTAATGGAAAAACATTTGGCATTGCAATACTTTGGCAACTACGAGAGTTGTTGATTTGAAATAAATTTTGAAGCCAAAGGATGGCAAAAGTTTAGTATTGCAATACATAATCTTGATTATGAAAACTCATGGCAAATAGTTTTGTTTATTGCAATATGATTATTACTAAGTAGTTTTTATACCATTTGAAATTGTACATTGTAATCTCGTTGATATGTTATTAGAAATCCAATCAAGGATTTACAATAACAGTTTTGAAATTAATTAAATCTTAGGTGAGTATTATATAGATCAAGTCAATGATTTATAATAATACTTTAGACATCCTTCAAAGAATCTAACATATAAAGATATAGGAGATTCTTCAAGGATTTGGATAATCGAATATTGAATCAATTGTACACAAAATCCTAAAGTGATTCGGATAATGCTACAAGAATAATAAAATAAGAACACTTATATATAGGAAGTACCAGCGGCATATCCACCATGTTCTTATTTTATTATACCCGTTGTCACACCCCGACCGCGTATAACATGCAACCGCGGCGGAAACATCGGGGAGTGTTGAGACAAAATTATTTGTTTCACAACCATGGCATACAAAGTTATATTTTATTTATTAAACAAACGTGTTACATTGTCTTCAAACAGGAAATAAAGAGTTTATAACATAATTAAACTACGTTTATCTTCGTTTTATGTCTCTAAGGCACAGGTCCGCCCTAGTGTCACCATCGTCATCCTACACGACAGCTCCTGAAAACACATGTGAAAGTAGGTACGTCGGCATAAAAATGCCTGTGAGATACATAGGTTTCGTGAAAATAAAATTCATGACTTATGTTTGAGAAAATGTTTAGTCATGAACCTTGTAATTTGCTTTGTCTTGTAAATCATTTGAAAAACAATAAAATCAGATGATATGTATAAATAAATGTAAGGTTAAATAAATAACCACGTAAAATGAGTTTGTATAAGATAAGTTGTTTGTAAAAACAATGTCTTGTGAAGAATATGTTATTTGTGTAAAATGTAATATGTCTATACTGAAATGATTTAGATAACGCTACAATATGTAATATTATACAAACACTTATATATAGGAAGTACCAGCGGCGTATCCACCATGTTTGTATCATATTACACACGCCTCGTTACTCAAATCATTTACCCAAACCAACCACCAATGTAAATTGTTCATATATAAATCAATTGTCAACTGTTATTGTGTAAACCATATCAAAATGTCCATGTCTAATGTAAACCACCAAATGCGTATATCAATGTCAAATTGTTTATGTTTAATGTAAATCATTGTAATGTGTACCCAAAATATCATGTATGGCATGTGAAAATATATCAATCGGGCCATAGGTGAAATGCACAAAAACAGGGTATTGAATTATACATAGTTTAAGTCAAAGTTATGTTTTGTGGAACCATTGCATGCTATACTGATACAAACATTTATGCGGTATTGTGAAAATACATACATTCAAGCCTTTGTGACTTGTGGTGATAGACCTTTAAACAAATTAAAGGTCTATATATGTTATTGTTTATCGAATTCGGTCATTCCTTCCAATCCAAACAAACCTGAGATTTCAGGAATGGGAGTTGTCAAGTCCTATGGTACCATTACCTACTAACGAGCGGCATGATCGGTGTTAATGAATGTACATTGTATAATTTAAACAAACCAAATGTCATACCAAAATGTAAGTATGTGAGGAATAAATGTACTAAGTATGCACACAATGGGCATACATATCATGTAATGTAAAATAATGTACTAAGTACGCACAAAATGGGCATACATAGCATAAAATGTAATGTAAAATAATGTACTAAGTACGCACACAATGGGCATACATAGCTTAGAATGTAATGAAATCGTGTACTATAAATGTACTATTGAACATAACAAGCATATGATATGAAAGCTTGAAAAGCACGAAAGTAACAAGTAGGCACATGTGTTTCACCCCAAAATGTTTGGAAAACAGTAAAAGAGGGGTCTATGTACTCACCTGAGATTGCTTTGAAGTTCTTGTATAACAACCAAATAATGCTAGAGATCACGGATATTAAACGGCACCTAATATAGGTAACTATGTTAATATACTGGAGCTAAATCGGAGGATCGGATAGTATGCGCGTTCGTAAACCAAACGAGTATGGAGATTCGTGTAATATGGTTTAACAAAGCCTTTATACTAAAATGAAAGCTAACCTAAGTGCTTACGATCCATTACGACCCGTTTAGGTAGCTTATGCTACCTTAACGCGTCGTTCACATAAAACGCGTTTGGAACGCCTAACATTGTGACCATAAGGTATAACCTCGGAAGGTTATTCCCTATACAGCTATGGTCACCTAATGTGTTTGGTCGGATCCTAATGATCGACCAAATGGGTCGGGTTCGAAAGTATAAGCGATTGTTTAGATCGCTTACCTTACGACCCTATATAAGCACTATACTAAAAGTGACGAGCTAAGCATGTTAGAACATGCTTAACTAAGTTTAGAAAACAGGTTTGGTATCAAAACAAGCGGTTTTGATACCTATGAGTAGTTTGGTTACAAAATACACAAGAATGCGCATTTTGGGCAAAACTACGACTCGTCACTGAGCCTAGATAACGTGGTAATCAGTAGGTATAGTCACTACGGACTATAACCATCGTGATCACGCTCACGTTATGAAGTTCCAACGAACTTCGTGTTGACCATAAGCTGGCCAACGCAGAAATTCAAACAAAGTTTGACTTTAGCACTCGAAAAGCGATAAAAGAACGAAAGAACACTTACGAAGGGTCCCCGAAAGCTAATCTCGATCCAGGAGCTCAGGTATGAAACAATGGCATCAACTTAGAGCTCTTTGATCAGATTTATGGGTTTTAACCAAAATGGGGGGTATTTATAGGAAAAGCAAGACCGTTAGGATCGTTTCTTGAATATCGTGCCTTGATCTCATTCGTACACTTGTCAAAATGTTGTGGTATCAAAATGTGACCCTAACCCCAGAGATTGTGAAGAGGCATTGCCCCTTGGATGCTTGAAAGGCCATTTTTTGCAAGAAAAACAAGTTTCTGCATCTGCAGGGCTGACGCGGCCCGTGTAAGAGTTCAGCCTGGCTTTCCGCGGGCCGTCTGGAGGTGCAGTTCAGAAAACAAGTTTCATAAATGACAGTTTAGGTCCCTGTTGTGGTTTAGGGCCATTTCCGACATGTTTAAGGCCCGTTAAGCCATCTTTAAGGCCCTAAAATGATGCTTAAACATTGAGGACATGAAACATGCTCAAAAATATGTCGGATGTTGGTTCGTTTGGTCGTACGATCACGATGTTCGCTTAATTACGACGGAATGCGCATAAGCGCGAAAAACGATCCAAATTGCGCGACGAATGGATTTTTCTCATGCCAAACACTAAGGCATAATATTGTAATGCTTACATAAATTTTTGGATGTCCGGATGTATTCAGAACGTAAGTTATGCGTGAAAGTGCAAACTTATGCACTTTTTGACACTTTTAGTCCCTGAATGATCCAAAAGTTTATTTTAGCATACTGAACCCCTCAAAGCCTATTTCTAAGCTATTTAAAGGATATTTATGGTATGTTTAACTTATGGACATGTTCCGGAATGCCTATTTTAGTATGAATCGTCATACTTTCGTAGTTTGTCGGATTTAGTCCCTATAGGCGAAATAACTTGTTTTTGCCATACCAAAGCCTTCAAAACTTATTTCTAAGTTATGTAGAGGTTATTTAAGGTATGTTGAGTATATTGTAGGATCGGATTCTGACCCGAACGAGTCAATCAGAGGAGTTTGATCAGATACAGGTGCGGAAAACAAGTACCTGACGTAGAAACAGCTAGATATCTTCTTAATTCTCTTTTTTGATTAATTTGACAGTGTTTACATGCGATTCTCACACCGGCAGCACCTCGGTATGGAATTTCGGAAGTTACAAATGAGGTCCTCTTATACGGTATTTATAGGTGAGGAGGTCCCCTTATACGGCATGTCCATATAAGCGGACCTGATAGGTTCCCTTATACGGCATGTCCGTATAAGCGGACCTGACGAATAAGCTAACCTATTATGACCGAATAAGTGGACCTGACATAAAAGAGAACCTACTATGTCCGTATAAGCGGACCTATACTCTAAACCACGTAAACTCTCCAGTTTTCTCGTAAAACGTGCCCTAATCTATACATTACAATGAAAGACTCGATCTAAGACAAAATCAACAGATGTAGTGCACCAACAGACTCCCCCTCAGATGTTGATGGAGTCGACTATCGAGTCACAACAATGCTGTGTCTTCACATCTACATTCTTGATCAGTCTCTGGGCTTTTCTTTCTTTCTATCTTCAGACTCCCCCTCTCGATTTACTGGCATTCCTTTGTTCTTCAGTAACATCTTCAGGATCGTTGTCTGGCTTTCCGTCTAACAGCTTCTCATCTTATCCTGCAAAAGCTCTACCTCAAAGTAATCATCTTTCACATATATATTTCAAACATATAACCCTGCACCAATTCAGACTCTCCTTCAAAACAAACACAGATTTTGATGAACCACTTGAAAGGTTAGATTATGAAAACATTTAATTTCACACAAACACTGCCCCTCAAATATTGCTCATCATGTTTAGCACTCGGAATTTTGAAAATCAGCTATTCAACATCAGTTGTCGAAAATCTTTTTGACTTTTTTCAAAAGTTTATGCTAAAACACACTGAAAATCTTTTTGGATTTTGAAATAAAGAAACCTGTAATGTAGTAAAGAAAAATATTTACAGACAATATTTTTTGCGAGTTCGTGTAAGAGGATCATATCAGTTTATGAGACATGTCACTAACACCGTTAAGCTTGATTGCATTTTCAGTTCAAAACAATTCACCTAGATTGTCAGTATATCGGTCCACTGAAATTTTCACACAAAGTTCAATTGATCCGAGATACGATATTAATGTCTTAAGAACTTAAACTTATCCGTGTGTCCCACTACTTGAATATACTCCCGTATCCAGATCCCAATATTCAGTCTTACAGGTGAGTATACCACAAATGATATCTGTTCGGGGGTTAAATGCGAAACCGTGAGAGCTCAGGTCAGAACTTCCGTTCAGCAGAGAGATGACGGCTCGACTTTTGGTGTGTCCCCTTTAGAGGATCTTTTGATTACAACAGCAGCGACTATCAATTTTATTGTTTCATCAGCTTGCTGAGGGCTATGTTGTGTTTCAAGCATTTGCGGAAAGCATTATCCGGGGACTAGGTCAGTACTTCCATACAGCAGAAGTCCCGGGATAATACCCCAGATATCACTGAGCATAAAGACCTAGTATCTCAGAATAAGGGACCTTTCAAACAAGATTTCAGGGGTTACCTATATATCCAAGTTTGCGTTAACCCACAGAACAAGCAAGTTTGAAATTTAGTTTATATCTCGTCACAATTTACTAAATGTGTAAAAACCTACTGGCATATCCTCAGTGAGATTGTTTATCACATTTTATCTTTACATTTCTTTAGCATGTTGTGATAGCCTACTGACGTACTATCATTTCCTCTTTTCACAACGAAACTCACTTTTGAATTTTATCATGTTTTTGGCTTTTTCAAATTTTCAAATGTTTTTGGATTTTCAGAAATTTCCCTACTCCCCCTAAAATGCAAACACATTTCAAAGAAAATTTGAAAACTTCTAGACTCTTGACCCACTAGAAACATGAAAAGTAAAACAAACTGTACAGAAACTTGACAACTGACATCGAATCACATCAAATTGCCATTCTCTAGGCATAAACAATCTGAACTCCTCCTTTCAACAAACCATTTTCTCATTTAGATCTCAAAACACTCAAGTTTGTTTTAATCGAAATGATTTTTCCGGAAAATGAGTTTGTGTTTACCACTTTTAAGTTTACCACTTATGAAGCATGGGGATATGGTTTATCATTTTGTTTATCAATCTCATACGAATAGTAAATCAAGTACAACTTAATGTCCCTGATTTACCATTTGTAGTTCAGAATCACTGTACCACTTGTAAATGTAACCTCTTCAAAGTATAATCACAAATACCACTTGTAGATCAAAAAATACCCCTTGTAGATTTTACTGTAGGAATGAGACGTCTACAGAAACCTCTTTACCACTTGTCAAATTATTCAGAAAGATGCCGATTCCTGCTTCTCAATTACCAACCTGGAAGCTCCGGCGTAGTCCTTTCACCTGTAAACATTCAAACACTATTCAAAATCTTTCAAACAAACTTTTCAAACACTAGAATGATGCCGATTCCTGATCCACGATATAAACTTGGGATCTCCGGCATAGTCCTTCGACTATCATGGAAAACAAACTTCCACCCAAGTCTTTTTAGACTTGATGGATTTCAACTCTTGAGCAGTAGGGTTATATGTCGCCTTTTTAGTTGCATAAAAATCTTTAACCCCCTTTGCCCTTCCACTTAACATTTTCCCAAATATCTTTTTAACATTCCCGTTGAATGTTTTCTCGACATCAAAATCTTTTTTCTCAATGTAAAACTGATTCGAAATCTCAGTTTTACCAACTTTCTTTTTAATCTCTTCAAACTTCAATGATGGAAATTCTTCATCATTCACTGAAATTTTCGCCTCAACCTGTGGCTCTTCTGGCTTTGTGGAACCAGATTCATCGCCGACATTTACATCATTCCTTTTAACAACCCACACTTGGTTGTCTTTCTCTTTCTTTTTGTAAAAATTCTTTTCCGAACAATCACCAACCTCATATTTAGAATTTTCAAAACATTTAAGTCTATCGGTTGGTGGTTCAACATCAACAACTTTTTCTTTTAGTTTCTGAGAAACTCCCTGTTTTGTTTTGATATTTTTCGGGCAATTCCATGCAATGTGACCAGCTTCATTGCATTTGAAACAGGTACGAGTCTCCCTTTGATAAAACACTTCAGTTCCATTCTTCTTTCGCTCAGCAAGAAACTCTTGGTTTGACTGTCTCCAGAATGGTTTCTTCTGTTCTTCATCTGAGCTTCCACCTGACACAAATTCTGTTTTTGTTTTAGAATTTTTATCATTTTTATAATTTTCTGGTGGAACAAAACCTAAACCTTTCTTTTTGTAGCTACGATTTTGGTTAGGTTTCTTTTGAAAACCAGAACCAGAATTGTAACCCTTTTTCTTGTTTAGACGTTGTTGAACTCTTGAAGTGTATTTTTTAGGTTTTTCAGTAAGATTTAAATCTTTTATTTCAGAAATATTGATTTCTGTCATTTTGAAAACCTTTTTGATCATGTCAAAGCGAACACTTCTTATTGGAAATTCTTTATCATAGTATAATTTGTCCGAATCATTTAAAGTGTATGCAACTTCAAATGTTTCATCATCCAAATTTGCTTTCGATAACAAAAATTCTTTACTGTAACACCGTTTGACCGACGAATTTTGACTGTTAACTGACGACTTTGACCCTCCAGACTCAGATTTCGACTCGGACTCCTCATCAGTATCCAACACCTGATCGACCACCTTTTTAATTAACTCAGACTCATGATCAGTATCGGACGAGGTAAACGTGACATCGATGTTGTCTGGTAAAACGTCAGTTGTGTCGGTTTTTAACTTTATATTGACTGCTTTCTCAAGTTGCTCCTCATTTGGTTTCCTAGGAGAATACCCATCCCAAATTGGAGGCGGACACTGGTTATAGCTAACAGTCGGTTTCTTACCACAGTCTTTCTTCTTCCTTGGCTTCTCGTCTTGAAAAGCTTCCAAACCTGCAACAGTTGGGTAAACACGATCAATGAGATAATCAGAAGTAGTATAGCTTAACAATAACCGCCTAATTCTCTCATTTTCGATCTTTTCAGTTTCCAACTCTTGCTTCCATTTGGCACTCTCTTCAATGTAGAAATTGATCACTTTTTGTTTTGACATCAAAGTTGCATTCATCATTGTCAGTGCCTGTTCTCTTTCTGAGTTTGTCGTTTGGAGACCAGTTACTGTTTTGTTCAAGACATCATACGATTCTTTCACATAATTGAGGTTGAACAGTAACTGCTCCTTCTTCTTCTCGTACTCAGCTATAATGTCGTCTTTTGTTGCACATTCCTTGCAGGCTTCCAAACACTTCTCACAAGGCTTGACGACTTCAACAATCTTCTCAACCTCGATTGTTTTCACAACTTCTATCACTTTTTCAGCTCCGATCACCTTTTCTTCTTCTTTCTCAACCTCGGTAATTTTTTCAGCAACACTTTCAACATTCTGAACATCATCTTCAGATTCTTTCTGTTGTTCTCTAGCAGCTCTTTTCTCCTTTAGTTTCTCCATGCGATCTGCAAAATAAACATGAAAACTTTTAGGAGAAAGATGAGTTTCAGCAACATTTATATATTTTTCTTCTTCATCATCACTGCTTTTGTCAACCGGTGATTGATCAAACTCTACAGATTTTTCAGAATCAGCATCTGATACACCAGAATCAGACGGTGTTTTATCAAATACAACTGCTTTTTCTGAAACAACCTCATTCTGTACACTCTCATCAGAACTCGATAAACTCTCATCTGAACCCTCTGAAATTTCTCCAGATCTTTCTGAAAGTTCATCGGTACTTTCTGAATTTCCATCAGACGCAACAGACTTTTCATCCTCACTAGACACATTCACCCCAATTGATTTCATCCAAGTAGCAAACAGATCTGGCTCTCGGACGATCTTGGCAATGAAAGCTTTAAACTCTCCCTTCTCGTCAACAAACATATCCCAGCTGAAGCCTTCAGGAAGTCTTTCATCATCTTGATCGATTATGCGTGCTGCTTTGCCTCCAGATGATATGTAATCACTCCAGCTAAAATCCACAACACATGCTCTTTTGGGGTCTTCAATCTTCCTCCCATGAGCCGTCTGTGGTTCTTGAGATTGACCAAGTTGTTGATAGATAGCTTTACGATAGTAATCATCTTTCCCAAATGGATTCTGTGCTCCGCTAGCTTCTCTTCCCTTGCACTCCCGTTTGAAATGGCCTTTCTCCCTGCATCGAAAACAAGTAACTTTAGATTTATCAAAACCTAAAGTAGATACATGAGCATCAAGAAAGTCATTTCTCCCGGTAATTGTTTTGAACTTCTCAGCACGTCGAAGAACACTTGCAAGACACCATTTAATATCCATGAGTTCCATTTCTTCGGCGTCTATCTGATCGTAATCTTCCTTTGTAAGCATAGGATTTCCGATCCGACCAGCAACAAGCCCTTCATAGGATAACAACACAGAACCCAGAAGTGCCATGTGGTCTTTCGCAGTGTCTTCAGAGAAGCTTTGACCTTCTGGAAGATTGAGAGCTATGTTGCATTGAATCACATATCCATTTCCTGTTTTTGTACTCTAAGACTAAAAACTTGTGTTTGTCTCTTTAGGATTTACACTCGGAAATGATGAAAACCCGCTGCTACTATTGTTTGAACCCTGATCAGCTTTGTCAGATGAATCACCAGCACTGAATGCCGTCTGAATTTTTGGACTTCTCTCAGACTCAGTGGCTGAAATGCTACCCCTATAGTACATTTTCACATCTTGTTGACCACTCGGACTATTCATCCTGATGATCTTTTGTTGTTCCAGATTCTGAGCCTCTAATTTTTCGATAAATTGTCCAATTGTCAGTCCGTCATAAACACCCGTGTTTTTCAATATCATCAAATACGTTCCCCACTCCTTCTGAGGTAACGCATCAGCCAACTTATCCACATACTCTTCACGACTTTTATCAACACCAATCATTGTCAATGATCGCACTAAGTGACAGTATCTTTCAATCAGCTTCTTAGTATCCTCTCCTGGTAAGCTGCTAAAAAGATCAAACTCTTTCTTAAGCAATGCCTTTTTGCTTTTAATCATACTCTCACTTCCCTCGAATTTGACTTTAAGAGCATCCCGTATCGACTTAGCAGTTTTGTCGTGTTCTAACAGAATGAATATATCTTCTTTAATCGCTTGTTGCAATAAACTGATCATCATTTGTCACACCCCCAAAATCCACCTGCGGAGTATCACCGCTTGGGAGCGTGACATGACCAGGATCAAGCCATCAATACGAAAGGTGTTTATCAAACCAACATAATTAAGTGTAGCGGAAGCATTTATGTAAAACCCAACATAAGTATTAATGTTTGAAATGTCATAAGTATTTAATACGTAATCACGATCCATCTGCCCACAACGACCTGCTCCTCCTTGTGCAAGCTCCGTTAGTACCTAAGGTCCTGCAAGGCATGCAGCAGAGAGTCAACAACTAGTTGAGCGAGTTCACAGAAAGTAATTGCGTAACAGTATGTTCATGAGTATCAAGTGGCTCTACTGGGCCAATATAGGTATTCTATTGGTGGGGGCTTCCCATGAAATTAATCCACTAGACTATGCGTAACCATAAGTGTTCTTCACAACCGAGAACAGTAATACGTACAAGTTTACGTAGGATTTACGTAAGTATCCTTCACAACCGAGGATAGGGTACGTGGGGGTTTACGTAGGTTTTACGTAAGTGCCTGACACAACCGAGGCAGTAGTGAGTATCCGTTCACGCAGGTTTTACGTGAGTATCCTTCACAACCGAGGATAGCGAGTAACTTAGTTATACGTAGGTTTTACGTATGTGTCCTGCACAACCGAGGACGATGGTTTGGTAGTCTAGTAACAGTGTCCGTATGAATCTATTCAACCTTATCCTTATCAATCCCATTCCCAACACCCCGGGAATCCCATGCCTTGGTAAGAGTGTGAACTCACCTTGGTTTGCTCGGCAGATACACAATAAAGGGCTTCTTGAACTAAGGGTGGTCAACCACGTCCTAACAGGGGTTACCACACAAGTCAGGTTTTGACTTAAGTAATGCACATATGTTTCACATAAGTAACATGTTTCGAGCACGTAGAACATGGCAACATTTACCAGTTAATCAAGTGTATAACATATCCAAACTTGTGAGGGGTGTACTAGACTAAACGATTGGGCTTAATAATAGTCGGCCCAACCCCTTGTGCGATCTGCCAGGCTTGTGCGATCCACAATGGGTTGTGCGATTGGACACTAGCCCGGCCCAATTAACATAAGCAATTTATTAACCTGTCTGGCCCAATAAGCATACCCGACCCAACATAATATCTTGTGCGACCCGGACGGGTTGTGCGACTAGGATTGGGCTTAAGGCCCAAAAGCAAAACAGTTAGCAAATATATATAACCTTGTGCGATCCGAGGGTCCTTGTACGATTGGATAGGCTTGTGCGACTGAGTTGGGCCATTCGGTCCAACAGCATAACAACATTGCTACTTGTACGATTTATGTGGGTTGTGCGATCTGACCAGCCCAACCCAACATGTCCACCAGCCCAACAGTTAAACGGATCCGCTAACCTTGTGCGATTCAGGGGATCTTGTGCGTTCAATACCCTTTGTGCGACCGGGTGACATGTGTGATCGGATCGGCTTTGTGCGAATGGACCTCTTGTACGATCAAGAGGTCTTGTGCGACCAATTAACTAATTTCCATGAATTATGCACATCAGTTACAATCTCAATTAATTCTTTTTGATCAATTCAATAGTTTCCAATTTGGCAATTATCAATTAACACAATTCCAATATTTCAATTAGCATAATATCAATCAAACAAGCATTTTCTAAGCAAACTCTTATGAACCCTAGCATGACCAATATCATAGCATGAACAATACTAAATCCGGTTTCGTGTTCATGAGCCGATTAACAAGCCTTTGATTCTAGTTTATCAATGTTACCAATCGATTATCAAATCTATAATGATCCATACATCCTACACATACGAGCCAATATATGAACATCAATCCTTAACAATTACATTATCATCAATCACATCTCATCACTAAAACATTATGTAAACACATGCGGCTATAACATCATCTACACACAAATACCATAGAAAATCATGAAACCACTAGCAATACACTAACCGAATAAGAGGGTGATCAAATCAACAACGAGAAGTCTTCGAGGTGCTAGAACCGGCTGCCGTGAGTTCTTGAGAGCGAGAGAGAAAGAACTAGGGTTTCTTGTGTGTATTGTGTTTTGTGACAAATGAGAGAATAACCCCTTAAGGGTGTTTGTTTGTTTGCGTAGAAGAGAAGTGGGCCGGCCCTTCATGGCTGCCCCCTTCTGGTCCGATTCCAAGCAACACGGCCCAAAGGGCTTGTGCGATCGATTGTGAAGTGTTGTGCGGTTCGGGTTGTGTGCTTAACATACATACACGTAACACATAAAGCACATAACATTCATAATTCACAAGGTTCATATAATCACATGTCGTAACATTAGTCATTTAATCAATCAATCAAGTTCACATACGTTACATACGACACAAAGACGGGTTTGAAGTACGAGTTGTCACATCATTTTCTCCGCTCTGTACATTGCACGTTCTTGATCTGTGAATTCGGATATCTGTTTGATAACATTCACCTCCGTTCTCGGTAACACATACTTCTTCAAGATACATTCCCATGATCTAAGATGATTTGCTTGAACCCAGTTTTCAAATCTATCCTTCCACCCGTAGTATTCTTCGATACTCATCAATTTCGGGGGTTTCTGGGTGGTTCCCGTCTCGTTTTCTAGATTCATGGCTTGAGCAATCGCAGCTGGTGACGACGATGTTTCAAACGCGTTGTAAAACTCGGTATCCATGTTTCACACCTATATCACCTGACGATCTCGAATTCTGCTGACGATCTCGAATTCACCTGACGTAACACAAACAAACAAAATCAGTTTAAAAATTTATCAATTAACAGTATAATACTGATACTTGAACCGATGAATATTCTGTGCGGACCGAATGTTGACAAACTGTACAGACTGAAATTGATGCGAACTGAAATCTAACTTGTCAAAACACGCGAACAACTGTGACCCGGATTAAACTCGAACGACCAGATGTACTACGAACGAACTGATAGACTTTTAAACGAACTTGCCCGACTTCCAACTGATATGACTTGAATTTTATGCCAACTGAGCTACAAATCACAACACAGACTAACTTTTCTTCAAACTGTTTTGAACAAATTTAATGGGTCGAGATGGGCCTTTTATGCTGATAACCGACAAAAGTTGTTGTTTATTTTTTTAATAATTCTTGATTGAGCCACAAATGACTGAACTAACAACTTGCTATTCACTGATTGGGCCAATATCACTAAACCAAACCTTTTAAAAAACCAACAATCAAAGAATGGGCCGGCAAATGGCTGTGATTGGGTCAATGAAAACAACCAATTACATGGGCTACAAAATTTCAACCAAACAATTCATTCAACCGACATTTACTTGAATACTTTTACTTTGTTTTATGATAGGACCTTTAATCAATCAGTCCACTTAACAACCATTGGACCCTAAACATGCACTAAAGACTTTAATGATCAACACCGACAACAACATATTTCACGTGATTCCGGTTTCACATGGAAGAATGATCAATTTAATCAACAGTGGCCGACAAGTATATTTTTAAAAAATCCATTGGACCGATTATTTACTCATTTTACCAATAATTTGACCAATCAAAGGAGCCGGCATTTTGATTCATGTGCAACTGTTTTGACTATATGAAAGTGGGACGGTGTGCCTTTTATAACAACAACAGCCTCAATTAGCTGACAACTATGGGCGGTGATACTGTTATATGATTGAACCCTTCACTGTCAACACATGATGGGCGATATTCTACCTTGGGCCGATAGTGATCCACATGCAATATTGTGATTGGGCCATTTCTTTTGCACTTCTTTAATTTTTGTTATGAACCGTTTGACAAAATATTACCTATATCGTGATTGGACCTCACCGTTATTTTATATTTATAGTAGGCTGCCAATTTTTATTTAAAAAATAAACCGATGACTTTAATTCCTATTAGACCAATAGATCCACTAACCAACACCTGTTTGACAATCACATGGCTGACTGACACAACAGCGGATCTAATGATGAAGCCATTGGAGCGAACCTTATTTGAGTGACTAATAAGCGAACCACAACACTTATTCTATGAGCGAACCATTATGATACTACGAGCGAACCTACTTTGTGACCAATGAGCGAACCACAACTTTGCCTAATAAGCGGACCATACATTCAATTTGGAGCGAACCTCAAGTCATATGAGCGGATCTGCAAAGTTTTTGGAGCGAAACAGAATATTTCGAGCGAATCTACCACGTTTTTGAGCGGATCTAGCACAAATTTAGAGCGGATCTACGTTAAAAGTGTCCTAAAAGCGAACCTGATTACAAATTGGAGCGAACCTATCACGATGCCGTAAAAGCGGACCTGTTTGTTTGACGCAAATACGAACCGAAAAATCTCGATTTCTCCTAAACGGCTAGGAGTTTCGATCTGAAACTTGGTAGGATTGTAGATTAGGTATAAACGCACAACATATCCAAAAATCAGGTGAAACGGACCGTGAAATCTTGGTCTGACGAAGAAAGAAGGTGTAGAAGTAAGAATACGTGATGAAATCCAGCAAATTTATGTAGAACTCCTCCTCCTAAAGCTCTGATACCACTTGTAGGATCGGATTCTGACCCGAACGAGTCAATCAGAGGAGTTTGATCAGATACAGGTGCGGAAAACAAGTATCTGACGTAGAAACAGCTAGATATCTTCTTAATTCTCTTTTCTGATTAATTTGACAGTGTTTACATGTGATTCTCACACCGGCAGCACCTCGGTATGGAATTTCGGAAGTTACAAATGAGGTCCTCTTATACGGTATTTATAGGTGAGGAGGTCCCCTTATACGGCATGTCCATATAAGCGGACCTGATAGGTTCCCTTATACGGCATGTCCGTATAAGCGGACTTGACGAATAAGCTAACCTATTATGACCGAATAAGTGGACCTGACATAAAAGAGAACCTACTATGTCCGTATAAGCGGACCTATACTCTAAACCACGTAAACTCTCCAGTTTTCTCGTAAAACGCGCCCTAATCTATACATTACAATGAAAGACTCGATCTAAGACAAAATCAACAGATGTAGTGCACCAACATATATGTTGATGTTCCGGAGTATTTGTCGCATTAAACTGAGTACGTTTACGCACCAGTTTGCATATAATTCTCCAGAAAGCGATGTACAGTTTGAAATTAAACAAAAGTCAAAACATGAAAAATGTAAAACATAACTAAACAAACATTGGGATCAAATAACGTTGTTTTATTGATAATTGAACTGTTCACAATGATTACAAGCACAAATGTTACAGTCTCCCCTACTTGTGGAAATTTCGTCCCGAAATTTATTTAGAGGAAACTCGTGGAAAAATATGCGGATACTTTGCCTTCATTTGATCTTCGCGTTCCCAAGTAAACTCGGGTCCACGTTTAGATTCCCGGCGAACCTTGACCAAAGGAATGCGCTTGCGTTTAAGCCACTTGACTTCACATTCCATGATTTCCACTGGTTTCTCAACAAATTTCAGTGTTTTATCAACACGAATTTCATTAAGTGGTATGTGGAGGTTCTCATCAGCTAAACACCTCTTGAGATTAGACACGTGAAAGGTTGGATGAACATTTCCAAGTTCAGGAGGTAACTCAAGTCTGTAGGCTACCTTACCGATTCTTTCGACGATCTTGAATGGTCCAACGTATCTAGGTGCAAGTTTTCCTTTCTTTCCGAATCTGATCACACCTTTCCAAGGTGAGACCTTAAGTAATACACGATCACCGACTTGAAAATCCAAGGGCTTGCGTTTTAGGTCCGCGTAACTCTTTTGACGGCTTCTAGCTGTCTGAAGGTTATCACGAACTTTCTTTACCTTATCAGTTGTCTCTAAAATGAGGGCAGGTCTAGTAAGCTGAGCCTCGCCGATCTCATTCCAGCAGACTGGTGAACGACATTTTCGACCATAGAGAGCCTCGAAAGGAGCCATGTTGATGCTGGAGTGATAACTGTTGTTGTAGGAGAATTCAATCAACGGAAGATGTGAATCCAAACTACCACCAAAATCGATCACACAAGCTCTAAGCATATCCTCCAGTGTCTGGATTGTTCTTTCAGATTGACCATCCGTTTGCGGATGATAAGCTGTGCTCAGATTAAGTTGGGTCCCCATAGCAGATTGCATGGTTCTCCAAAAATGAGAAGTGAAACGAGCATCTCTGTCAGAAATGATGTTTAAAGGAACACCATGTCGAGCTACAATTTCATCCACATAGATTTTAGCAAGTTTGTCAGCAGAAAAATCCTCACGGATTGGCAAGAAATGCGCCGACTTGGTAAGACGGTCAACGACTACCCAGATGGCATCATGACCTTTCTTTGTGCGCGGAAGTTTGGTAATGAGATCCATGGTAATGTTTTCCCATTTCCAAACTGGGATCTCTGGTTGTTCCAATAAACCAGAAGGACGCTGATGTTCAGCCTTAACCTTAAGACAAGTAAGGCAATTTGATACATATAAGGCGATGTCTTTCTTCATACCAGGCCACCAATACTGAATACGAAGATCCTTATACATCTTATCTGAGCCAGGATGAATAGAATAACGAGACTTATGGGCTTCATCCATAAGCAAGGTACGAAGATTATCTTGGCTTGGGACCCACAAACGGTTCATGAAGTAATACGATCCATTGTCCTTTAGTTCCAGAGCAGGTGTTATGTGATAAGGAAATTCCTTATCCATCAAACCTTGTGAAACGCAAGATTGTTGAGCCTGAGAAATACGTGCTTGGATATCGGATTGAGCTTGAATAACAGATTGGACACGAGCGCAATGAAGCTTAGTACGTTCCTTGCGACTCAAAGCATCGGCTACGACATTCGCCTTACCAAGATGGTAGCGAATTTCGCAGTCATAGTCGTTTAGAAGCTCCACCCAACGTCGCTGCCTCATGTTGAGTTCTTTCTGATTGAAGATATGCTGAAGACTTTTGTGGTCCGTGAAAACCACACATTTTGTACCATACAAATTGTCACACCCTGGCTTTGCGGAAGCGTGGTTAATTTGGTGTGACTTCTTAATACCATAGCTTAACCATAACAAGCTATATGAATTTAAAATCATGCAAAGTCATCCATTGAAAATAAAATTGTCAAACATTGTCTAAATGGGTAAACACCCAACAACCATTACTTGTCTTAAACAGTACAACTACTACCATAATGCAAACATAAATAAACATGGTTCAGGGGCTATGGCTTGTCCAGGAAAGAGCCATAAGCCTTGAACCCGGATGACTCTGAATCTAAATGCAGCGGGAAATCCTGCTAAACCGTGCCAGATCCTTAATTCCCTGAAATACATGTAAGTTGAAAAATCAACAATAATGTTGAGCGAGTTCATGCGAAAATGAGTAAATAAACCTTTATCTTTATCAAAAACCCTGGTATGTAGCAAATAAGGAAAAAGAGATCACCAATGGTTTGCAAGGCCATTGATATGTGTAAATGCAAGTAGGAAGGCTCAAACCTAGCAAATTTATGCGTCGGGAACAAAGTCATCCCAAGGTCCGTTCTGCTGGACCTGGGACTGGGCTCGCTACACCCAAATAGATCTACCGCTCCTGCCCCTCGGTCCTACCCTGAGGATTAATGACCTCAAGTTTCCGCCTACCCATTCACATGATCTAAGTAACCCTCCTTACGCTAACCATACCATGTATAACATATCCATAATCATTGTAACATGTATTTCACCCCCGCAGTTTATAAAACTGAAAACAGTTAAGAGAAAAGGGGGACATGAACTCACAGTGAACGCGTCACAAAATCAAGCAATCCAATATCCAGGTGCTGTGCAACGACCTACATGTGCTAATTCTATTAGACGGATGGCCGTGCTTTAGCTTCATAGTTTACATTTTTGGGTAACAGTTAGTCAACCGTTTCGTATATATATATTTGATACGCATTCTCCTTCCCAAGGATGGGGGATTTAAATACATGTATACTTATATTATTTTATTAAGTCCCACTTAATATATTTTATTTCTTATTTCAAAATATATTCATTTTTCTCAAAAATAATATATTTCCTTTTTCTCATAATATTTTCCCAAAATAATATATAGACAACATACGCGCTTATGAATACTTCTGAATAAAGCGTAAGTTACGTTTTGGTGATTAAGTGGTAATGATAATTACCGTTGTAACTTATATTCTCGACGTATAAGCGTTTGTATTATTTCGGGCTTGACAAGGTTAGTAAATATTATTTTTACTCTAAAAATAATATTTATACATTTTCACAAAATAATCATAAACAGTGAGGTGGCAAAATATATTTACCGAATATATACTTATCTCGTTTATTTTTGTGAAAATCCCACCTCCGATTATTTGTAAATAAAGTTGTGGCGAAATATATTTGAAAACATGTCAAAGTAGTCTAACACTTGTAAATAATTCTAAGTGTTAGATTTTTAGAAAATTTCGCCAGAGTTTCCCCTGTAACTGGAGGTGGCCACGCTTTCAAGCGTATCATTTTCTTTTACAAATCATCTCAACAATTTATCAAATCAACCGACTCAATCTTTAATACTTCAAATAGAAGATTAGTTAGTAAAATTGCATCGTTTTCATGAACTTGTAGTTTTTACAAAAACTACGGTGTAGATCTCGTTACATTTAGTGGATCTATATATAACATAACTTAGTCTTGCAAAAACCTCGTTTTTGGAACAAATCACTTCTTACAACTTCCCGACAATTTTTGTAAACATTGTTATTTTGTCGGATCTTTTATTCTACAAGTGTTTCTACACTTGTAGTTTATAGAAATCGTATTTGTTAACACTTTATCCACTTTTATAAAAACATGATTTTCTCGACACCCGGTCCTACGAATATACCACTTGTACCTACGTAGATCGGCTTGTTTTAAAAACTATTTTTCATGTTAAAACACTTTTATACAAGTTCATGTTTCTCGTGTGGTGGAGTTTCACCTTTTAACCCTTGAACCGCTGGCATCTAGTGTATGCCAAAATTCGAGATTTTAACAAAGTCGGGTTAAACGATGATAAGAGCCACCACATCATAGATCGGGCCATTTTAATCAACATGTTCAAATACTACGACATTTACACGCGTTTTGAGCTTTTAACCAACGATATTCACGTTTTAGTAAACTTTAAAGTTTCATTAAGCGGGTTACCGACATTCAACCGACAAATATCCTTTTAACCACTTTAGACATGCCCAAAAATGAGTTTTAAACGTTATACCTCTAGCTCGGGGCTAGGGAAGAAACTAGTCGAAAACTGCGTGGATAATAGCAAACGGTAGAGGTCCTTCGCGTTCCGTTTGTTCCGAGCTCCGTTGTACGTAACCACCGACACTTGTATGGACTTGGAATTGCAAGACTTGAACTCGAAAGCGGGTGGGTGGTGGTGATAGTGTTCGGCCGAGAGGGAGAGCAAGGGAGGGAGAGAGAGTGAAGGTGAGGTGTGTGTGTGTTTAGGTGTGAGAGGTGAGGGTTATTTATAGAAAAAGTCGTCTCGATCTTCGCGTAATCTAATATAAAATAATAAAGGACGTACTCTCCCGGTCCCACTAGTTGGCCGATCCCATTGAGTTGTAATGGTACTCGGTTCGTTTTCAATCGTTCAGTTACGGTTCAGTTTGGTTAAGTGCGTTAAGTGCGAGGTCTAACCCCGTTAGTTGTTTTAGTGCATTAAAAGCGGGTGTTAGGGTAATCAGGGACCCTAACTGGCTCAGAAAGGTACTAATATTAATTTTGGCAATATTTGTATGTTCCGGGTATTGTCCGGTTGTTCGGTCGGATAGTAATCCGTTAAAGTGCTTAAGATATCCGTTAAGCGTCATAAATAATATTTTTAGCGACACAATTTATTCTGCAAAGTGTCGGGAATAATTCCTCATATTTTGGCACTTTATTAATTAGCTAGAAGCTAGTGTGTTGATAAAAGTGCTGTGTTCCGTGCTTAAAGTATGTTTTAGGCACATCCAAATCTCTATATCTTATTCCTAGAGACGTAATCATACAACCCTTGTATCCCTACACACACTATGGGTGTAGTAAAATAATTCTGGCTCATTCAGGCCTTTAGAGGCAGTGTTTGCCTGATGCTGGCTATACCAGCATGTTCACTGTGTATCCGTTTAGTGCTACTGTGCTTTTGTGCATCATGTTTGTCACTAAGGTTTAGTAAATAAGTAGTGTAGTGACAGGAATATCAAAGTATGATGCAGATATGTACAAGTACCAACAATCAAGTAGCAGTTTATCAGCAAACTCAGTAAAGCACAGTAATTAGGCAATAATTAATAATTAATTAAGTCGTACGGATACCTGGTTTTGAGAGGGTTGTCACATTCTCCCCCCGTTAAATAAATTTCGTCCCGAAATTTAGGTTCTGCTTGAAGAAGCAGGGTTCTTAGGAAACAGGTGGGGGTATTTCTCTTTCATTCGGTCTTCACGCTCCCAGGTGAATTCAGGACCATGTCTAGCATTCCAGCGAACTTTGACGAGCTTGACACTGCTCCGGCGGGTCTTGTTAACTTTCCAATCTGTGACCTCAACAGGTTCTTCAACGAAGTGGAGCGTGTCATCAATATGAATCTCGTCGGTAGGAATGGCAACGTTAACTTGAGTTGGACTCCTCTTTAGATTGGATACATGAAATGTATCGTGAACGTTATTTAGCTCGGCAGGTAGATCCAACTTGTATGCTACTGTTCCAATTCTTTCCAAAACCTTGAAAGGACCAATGTAGCGTGGATTCAACTTCCCACGCTTCCCAAAGCGTGCTACACCCTTCCAGGGTGATACCTTTAACAAAACCATATCCCCAACCTCAAACTCTTGAGGTTTCCTTTTCAGATCTGCATAGGTCTTCTGGCGATCACGAGCCGCGCTAATGCGATCTCGGATTTGCGCGATCTTATCTGTAGTTTCCTGAACTACATCGGGACCTACCAATTGTCTATCACCTACGTCAGACCAACAGAGCGGCGACCTGCACTTGCGCCCGTATAAAGCTTCGAATGGCGCGGCACCAATACTGGTGTGGTAGCTGTTGTTGTATGAAAACTCAACCAGGGGTAAATGCTTATCCCAGCTACCGCCTAAATCCATCACACATGCTCTCAGCATGTCTTCCAATGTCTGAATCGTCCGCTCACTTTGGCCGTCGGTCTGCGGGTGAAACGCGGTGCTCATATTCAGCTTTGAGCCAAAAGCTTCCTGGAAGGATTGCCATATCCTCGATACGAACCTTCCATCTCTATCAGAAATAATCGAGAGAGGTACTCCATGGCGAGTGACAATCTCTCTCATGTAAATTTCCGCCAATTTGCTTGTATGATCCTTTTCGCGGATAGGCAAGAAGTGTGCTGACTTCGTCAAGCGATCCACTATCACCCAGATAGTGTCATGGCCCTTAGGCGTTCTTGGCAACTTCGTAATGAAATCCATGGATATTTCTTCCCACTTCCATTGGGGAATTTTTGGTTGCTGCAGAAGTCCCGAAGGCTTCTGGTATTCTGCCTTAACCTTAGCGCAAGTCAAACATTGGCTCACATAAATAGCAACATCGCCTTTCATCCTAGGCCACCAATAATAATCCTTAAGATCTTGGTACATCTTATCCGCTCCCGGGTGGATAGAGTACCGTGACTTGTGAGCTTCATCAAAAATAACCTCTCTTAAATCACCAAACAAAGGAACCCAAATCCTTTTCTCAAAACATAACGTTCCTTCCTTGTTTGGAACCAATATCTTCTCCATCCCACGGAGATATTCTTTCTCAAGGTTTCCCTCCTTGAGAGCTTCTTTTTGCGCTGCTCGAATGCGTGAGGAAAGATCGGTTTGGATAATCATTTCCATAGCCCTAACCCTTATGGGCTTGATTCTCTCCTTGCGACTTAGGGCATCGGCGACCACATTCGCCTTCCCCGGATGATACTTGATCTCGCAGTCGTAATCGTTCAACAGCTCAACCCATCGCCTTTGCCTCATATTCAACTCCTTCTGGTTGAATATATGCTGGAGGCTTTTGTGATCTGTAAAGATCGTACACTTTGTCCCGTAAAGGTAGTGTCTCCAAATCTTCAAAGCAAAAACCACTGCGCCTAGCTCCAAATCATGCGTGGTATAGTTCTTTTCGTGCACTTTCAGTTGGCGTGATGCGTAGGCGATAACCTTTTGACGTTGCATCAACACACAACCCAATCCTTGACGCGAAGCGTCGCAGTATACCACAAAATCGTCGGTACCTTCCGGTAGAGCTAAGATTGGCGCGTTGCAAAGCTTATCCTTTAATAACTGAAATGCTTCATCCTGTTTGATTCCCCAATCAAACTTTTTATCCTTTTGCGTGAGGAGCGTCAATGGCTGAGCGATCTTTGAAAAATCCTCAATAAATCTTCGATAATAGCCAGCCAAACCCAAGAATTGCCGGATCTCGGTTGGCGTCTTTGGCGCTTCCCAATTCTTGATCGCCTCGATCTTGGTTGGATCCACATGAATTCCACTTTCATTTACCACGTGCCCAAGGAATTGCACGTCTCTCAGCCAAAACTCACACTTAGAGAACTTGGCGTACAACTGCTCCTTTTTCAGTAGCTCTAAAATAGCTCTGAGGTGTTGCTCGTGCTCTGCCTTCGACCTTGAGTAGATCAAGATGTCGTCGATGAACACAATCACGAACTTATCCAGGTACGGCTTACAAACTCGGTTCATCAAATCCATGAACACTGCAGGTGCGTTTGTTAAACCAAACGGCATGACAAGGAACTCGTAGTGCCCATAACGAGTTCTGAAGGCTGTCTTCGGGATACTTTCCTCCTGTATCCGAAGCTGATGATATCCAGATCGAAGATCGATCTTGGAGTAGAAACTTGAACCTTGAAGTTGGTCGAACAGATCATCAATCCTTGGCAAAGGATACCTATTCTTGATCGTCAGCTTGTTCAATTCTCTGTAGTCAATGCACATACGGAAACTACCATCCTTCTTCTTGACAAACAAAACTGGAGCTCCCCAAGGCGAGAAGCTTGGTCGAATAAAACCCTTATCCAACAACTCTTGAAGTTGCGTTGATAGCTCTTGCATCTCAGACGGGGCAAGTCTATAAGGTGCCTTAGCCACAGGCGCGGCGCCTGGAACTAAGTCGATGCGAAATTCCACTTGCCTCTGAGGCGGCAAGCCAGGCAAGTCTTCTGGAAAGACTTCCGGATACTCCCTTACGACAGGGATGTCTTCGATCTTCGGCTCAGCAACCTTTTTATCCACAATGTGTGCTAGAAAAGCAACACACCCTTTCTTTAAACACTTCCTTGCTTTCAGACAGCTAATAATCCGCAATGGCGTCTCACGCTTCTCTCCATGAACAACAATGGTCTCACCATCGTCGGTCGGAATACGGATAATCTTCTCGCGACAAACAATCTCTGCTTTGTTACTTGCTAACCAATCCATCCCTACTACCACGTCGAAGCTTCCCAACTGGACTGGTAGTAGATCGAGAGCAAACTCACGCTCTCCTAACTCGATTACGCAACCTCTAATCACTTCATTGGCTTCTACTAACTTCCCATTTGCTAGCTCGATCGAATAAGGAATATCTAACTTACTAGCGGCTAAACCAAGCATGTTCTTAAATTCTAGCGATACGAAGCTATAATCGGCACCAGTATCAAACAAAACAGACGCATAGCGTTGGTTTACAGGGAACGTACCAGTAACAACATTGGGATCCTGGCGCGCTTCCCTGGCCTCCATGTTGAAAACTCTTCCACGAGCTTGGTTTAATTCCGGGCAGTTCCTCTTGAAGTGCCCTTGATCTCCACAATTAAAACATCCGGGCCTCTGCCCGTTTCCACCATTGTTCCCAGCTTGGTGGTTTCCCTCGTTTCGGTTCACGGTGCCTGCTTGGTTAACACGGTTCCCATTTCCTCCCTGATTTCCTTGTGGGCGGTTCCCATTACCACCACGGGTATTTCTATTCCCATTTCCTCCCTGACCTCCCCGGCCAGCATTTGCCCAACAAGTCTCCTTCAGGTGGCCAACCTTTCCACATGCTTCACAAACTTTCAACCCACAACGACCGGAGTGATGTTTTTGACATGAGTTGCACTTGGGCTGTGCACCCATGTATCCCCTGCTCTTCTTTCCACCACCAACTGAATCTTGAGCTGGTGCATTCGATTCTCCCTTCTTAACCACCGTCCCGGTGCTTTGCTTGAAACTCGAAAACTTCCGCTTGCTACCACCAGAGGACTCCACATGAGTCTCCTTTTTCCTGGGTTCAATCTCATCGAACTTGTTTAACCGAATCGCTTCTTCAGTTAAAGCCACACTCAGATCAATGGCTTCTGTGATGGTTGCGGGTTTGGAAGAAGTCACCATACTGATTATCTGAGGAGCCAATCCCCAGATGAAGCGCTCAACCCTCTTAAACTCGGGCGTAACCATATAAGGTACCACGTGAGACAGATCGTGGAATCTCTGAACATATTCCGCTATCTTCGACCCTTCCATCTTTAGGTGCCAAAACTCGGTTTCAAGCTTTTGAATCTCCGCGCGAGAGCAGTACTTCTTCCGCATAAGCTCTTTCAATTCGGCCCAAGACAGGGCGTAGGCGGCAGCTACCATAACAAGCTATATGAATTTAAAATCATGCAAAGTCATCCATTGAAAATAAAATTGTCAAACATTGTCTAAATGGGTAAACACCCAACAACCATTACTTGTCTTAAACAGTACAACTACTACCATAATGCAAACATAAATAAACATGGTTCAGGGGCTATGGCTTGTCCAGGAAAGAGCCATAAGCCTTGAACCCGGATGACTCTGAATCTAAATGCAGCGGGAAATCCTGCTAAACCGTGCCAGATCCTTAATTCCCTGAAATACATGTAAGTTGAAAAATCAACAATAATGTTGAGCGAGTTCATGCGAAAATGAGTAAATAAACCTTTATCTTTATCAAAAACCCTGGTATGTAGCAAATAAGGAAAAAGAGATCACCAATGGTTTGCAAGGCCATTGATATGTGTAAATGCAAGTAGGAAGGCTCAAACCTAGCAAATTTATGCGTCGGGAACAAAGTCATCCCAAGGTCCGTTCTGCTGGACCTGGGACTAGGCTCGCTACACCCAAATAGATCTACCGCTCCTGCCCCTCGGTCCTACCCTGAGGATTAATGACCTCAAGTTTCCGCCTACCCATTCACATGATCTAAGTAACCCTCCTTACGCTAACCATACCATGTATAACATATCCATAATCATTGTAACATGTATTTCACCCCCGCAGTTTATAAAACTGAAAACAGTTAAGAGAAAAGGGGGACATGAACTCATAGTGAACGCGTCACAAAATCAAGCAATCCAATATCCAGGTGCTGTGCAACGACCTACATGTGCTAATTCTATTAGACGGATGGCCGTGCTTTAGCTTCATAGTTTACATTTTTGGGAAACAGTTAGTCAACCGTTTCGTATATATATATTTGATACGCATTCTCCTTCCCAAGGATGGGGGATTTAAATACATGTATACTTATATTATTTTATTAAGTCCCACTTAATATATTTTATTTCTTATTTCAAAATATATTCATTTTTCTCAAAAATAATATATTTCCTTTTTCTCATAATATTTTCCCAAAATAATATATAGACAACATACGCGCTTATGAATACTTCTGAATAAAGCGTAAGTTACGTTTTGGTGATTAAGTGGTAATGATAATTACCGTTGTAACTTATATTCTCGACGTATAAGCGTTTGTATTATTTCGGGCTTGACAAGGTTAGTAAATATTATTTTTACTCTAAAAATAATATTTATACATTTTCACAAAATAATCATAAACAGTGAGGTGGCAAAATATATTTACCGAATATATACTTATCTCGTTTATTTTTGTGAAAATCCCACCTCCGATTATTTGTAAATAAAGTTGTGGCGAAATATATTTGAAAACATGTCAAAGTAGTCTAACACTTGTAAATAATTCTAAGTGTTAGATTTTTAGAAAATTTCGCCAGAGTTTCCCCTGTAACTGGAGGTGGCCACGCTTTCAAGCGTATCATTTTCTTTTACAAATCATCTCAACAATTTATCAAATCAACCGACTCAATCTTTAATACTTCAAATAGAAGATTAGTTAGTAAAATTGCATCGTTTTCATGAACTTGTAGTTTTTACAAAAACTACGGTGTAGATCTCGTTACATTTAGTGGATCTATATATAACATAACTTAGTCTTGCAAAAACCTCGTTTTTGGAACAAATCACTTCTTACAACTTCCCGACAATTTTTGTAAACATTGTTATTTTGTCGGATCTTTTATTCTACAAGTGTTTCTACACTTGTAGTTTATAGAAATCGTATTTGTTAACACTTTATCCACTTTTATAAAAACATGATTTTCTCGACACCCGGTCCTACGAATATACCACTTGTACCTACGTAGATCGGCTTGTTTTAAAAACTATTTTTCATGTTAAAACACTTTTATACAAGTTCATGTTTCTCGTGTGGTGGAGTTTCACCTTTTAACCCTTGAACCGCTGGCATCTAGTGTATGCCAAAATTCGAGATTTTAACAAAGTCGGGTTAAACGATGATAAGAGCCACCACATCATAGATCGGGCCATTTTAATCAACATGTTCAAATACTACGACATTTACACGCGTTTTGAGCTTTTAACCAACGATATTCACGTTTTAGTAAACTTTAAAGTTTCATTAAGCGGGTTACCGACATTCAACCGACAAATATCCTTTTAACCACTTTAGACATGCCCAAAAATGAGTTTTAAACGTTATACCTCTAGCTCGGGGCTAGGGAAGAAACTAGTCGAAAACTGCGTGGATAATAGCAAACGGTAGAGGTCCTTCGCGTTCCGTTTGTTCCGAGCTCCGTTGTACGTAACCACCGACACTTGTATGGACTTGGAATTGCAAGACTTGAACTCGAAAGCGGGTGGGTGGTGGTGATAGTGTTCGGCCGAGAGGGAGAGCAAGGGAGGGAGAGAGAGTGAAGGTGAGGTGTGTGTGTGTTTAGGTGTGAGAGGTGAGGGTTATTTATAGAAAAAGTCGTCTCGATCTTCGCGTAATCTAATATAAAATAATAAAGGACGTACTCTCCCGGTCCCACTAGTTGGCCGATCCCATTGAGTTGTAATGGTACTCGGTTCGTTTTCAATCGTTCAGTTACGGTTCAGTTTGGTTAAGTGCGTTAAGTGCGAGGTCTAACCCCGTTAGTTGTTTTAGTGCATTAAAAGCGGGTGTTAGGGTAATCAGGGACCCTAACTGGCTCAGAAAGGTACTAATATTAATTTTGGCAATATTTGTATGTTCCGGGTATTGTCCGGTTGTTCGGTCGGATAGTAATCCGTTAAAGTGCTTAAGATATCCGTTAAGCGTCATAAATAATATTTTTAGCGACACAATTTATTCTGCAAAGTGTCGGGAATAATTCCTCATATTTTGGCACTTTATTAATTAGCTAGAAGCTAGTGTGTTGATAAAAGTGCTGTGTTCCGTGCTTAAAGTATGTTTTAGGCACATCCAAATCTCTATATCTTATTCCTAGAGACGTAATCATACAACCCTTGTATCCCTACACACACTATGGGTGTAGTAAAATAATTCTGGCTCATTCAGGCCTTTAGAGGCAGTGTTTGCCTGATGCTGGCTATACCAGCATGTTCACTGTGTATCCGTTTAGTGCTACTGTGCTTTTGTGCATCATGTTTGTCACTAAGGTTTAGTAAATAAGTAGTGTAGTGACAGGAATATCAAAGTATGATGCAGATATGTACAAGTACCAACAATCAAGTAGCAGTTTATCAGCAAACTCAGTAAAGCACAGTAATTAGGCAATAATTAATAATTAATTAAGTCGTACGGATACCTGGTTTTGAGAGGGTTGTCACACAAATAGTGTCTCCAAATCTTAAGAGCGAAGACAACTGCACCCAACTCAAGATCATGAGTGGTGTAGTTCTTCTCATGTATCATCAACTGCCTTGATGCGTATGCTATGACTTTGTTTCTTTGCATCAGGACGCAGCCAAGACCTAATTTAGATGCATCGCAATAAACGACGAAATCATCATTGCCCTCGGGCAAAGTTAGGATAGGCGTGTGACAACTCGAACTTTAGACTTGCTTTGTGTAACGCTATGTGCATATGTGAACTAAATTATATGTTTGATTGAATTAATGTTACGGTTAAATGTTTAAATGTTGCGTTATTGGACCACACAACACTACACCCGATCCATAAATCAATTGGGCTTTACTATTGTTTGCTAACCCACTCGGTCCATGTAATGGACTCGAGATCACAAGCCGGCCCAAGTGAGGTTTCGGCCCACACCTACTCTACGTATATATACACATACACATCTTAGGGTTTTAGTTTTTACAATCTTTGCAACTAAGAACACACACACACACCAAACGCTCTCTCTCAACTCGGAACCAAGGGCTGCCGAAGTGATACACGCATCGAAGCTTATTGAATCCGGATCCCTTCTCTCCATCTCGGTTAGTTTGAGTTTATGATTTCCTGTTTTGTTGTGATGTCGTGTATGGTTTGATCAATCGGTCCAAGTATGTGTTAAACCGATTAGAGTGGCATGATATTAAACTAGGGCCGGTTAGATTGTTGGCCGATTTGATTATGTTGTTTATGCTTGGTCCTCGGATTGATTGTATGATGATTGATAATCAGGTTTTGTATGAATGATAATCGGTTAGGTTGCATGCTAGTCCGATGATATGTTTATGACTCGGTTTAGATTTGTGTGCTAATCCGATTAGTTGTTTGATGCTGTTATGAATATGCTAATGATGATGATTTTGAAGGTGTTATGAATATGATTGAATGCTGAATAAACATGGTTTGATCTGATTTCCGAAACTGCCTAAGTTGTTTGCTAGAATCACGGAATGATTGTTGCAGGAATTATGGAAACCAGTTACATTTGGTTGCGACTCGGATTGCGAGTCGGAACCCCACTCGAGACCACAACAGCACAAGCCGAGACCATGGTTGCGAGTCCAGTTGCGACTCGTAACCGGACCATGACGAACCGAGACCACCTGTTGCGACTCGTAACCAGCTGCTGCGACTCGCAATCTCCTGTTGCGACTCGTAATCTCCTGCTGTGACTCGTAATCCCAGTTGCGACTCGAGATCGCCGGTTGCGACTCGAGACTAGCTACACGTACACTATTTTGGGCCTACACTGTCACGGGCCCAATCTTATGACTGTTATGTTATTGGACTGTTTATCTGTTTGGGCCGAACACTTGGATTCTGTTTAACTGATTGTTATTGGACTGCTATGAAATATGTGTGAATTGCCATGATCAATACATGTTAGAAACCCACGTGCTTTATACGAACCTAACTTGCATAAGTAACCATGATAGGACGTGGTTGATCCCTTACTTGTATACTTGAGCATTTTATTGTCTGCCGAGCAAACCCAGGTGAGTTCACACTCCTACTAAGGCATGGGATTCCCGGGTCGTGGGAATGGGATAAAGGTTACAATTGACTAAGAACGTACATATGCTTTCCTAGACTATCACCTACCATGATCCTCGGATGTCAGGACGGTTCCGTAGGTTAGGATAACACCTACGTGGTCATATGCCAATTATTGCCTCGGATGTCAGGCACGCACGTAAAACCTACGTGTACGCATTACTTACTTCTATCCTCAGTACAAAGGATACGTACGTGAAACCCATGTACACCCCCACGTCTCCTATCCTCGGTTGTGAAGGATACGTGCGTAAAACCTACGTACACCCCATACGCGCTACTGTTCTCGGAAGAAGAACAGGGATGATACGAGTAGTTGATACGAATAGTCTAGTGGTCACATAACATGGGAAGCCCCCACCAGTATAACTTACTATCGGCCCAGTAGAGCCACCCGTTACTTACTGTTACGCATTTACTTACTGTGAACTCGCTCAACTAGTTTGTTGATCATTCTGTTACATGCCTTGCAGATCGTTAGGCACATGGAGCTTGCACAAAGAGGAGTCGGTCGTTGTGGACAGGGATCGTTTTACTTTGTTAGACACTTATGACATTTCAGTATTTTTAACTTGAGTTTACAACAATGCTTCCGCTACTTAAACATTGCTTGGTTTGGAAACATCGATCATGTCATGATGAACTACTTTAATAACTTTTATTACTATTACATGCTATGTTTGATATGATTGATGGCTTGATCCTGGTCATGTCACGCTCCCAAACGGTGGTACTCCGCGGGTGGATTTTAGGGGTGTGACAGATTGGTATCAGAGCCATTGGTTATAGAGAACTTGGTTTTAATATGGGAAAAAGTTTTCATTAAAACCGGACTATAACCAGAACAGTGCTCTCAACGATCCACAACGACGCTTCGCTTCACGTGCAAGACTCGACATTTTAGGTAATAAGGTTTATGTTTATTGCCTACTTGCTAGAATTACTTAGAACTTTGCTCGTGGTATGCTTAGACTACAATGCTCACTATTTGCTATTGCTTAAGAACCCTTACGTGCTTACACTTTTCTGTCATCGCACTATTCGCGAACTTTTCTCACCTATTTCGCCTTTGACATGAAGATCAATGGCTGGAAGAATTAACATGACACAAGCCCAGTTAGAGGCTCTTGTTCAAGCCCAAGTTGCTGCGGCAGTTGCAGCAGCTCAAGCAGGTAGTATATCCTGCAGTATAGGCACACACTAGGATCCCTAGATCCTACATTCACTCTTGTATTTAACTTTGCCCTATTCGTACACAATAGGTCAACACGCGCAGCAGCCTGTCTGCACTTTCAAGAACTTCATGGACTGTCGTCCAAACTCTTTCAGCGGCACAGAAGGAGCGGTTGGACTCCTCCACTAGTTCGAGAAGCTAGAATCAGTATTCGAGATGTGCGAGTGCCCTGAGGCTCGCAAGGTCAAGTTTGCCACCGGCACCTTGGAAGGAATCGCGCTAACCTGGTGGAACGCGCAGGTGCAGATTCTTGGGTTGGCAGCTGCTAACGCCACCCCATGGAACGATTTTAAGGAACTCATCAAGCGTGAGTATTGTACGCGTGAAGATATTCACAAGCTGGAAGACGAGCTGTATAATCTGAAAATGGTTGGGTCGGAGATTGAATCGTATACCAAGCGGTCAAACGAGCTGGCCGTGCTGTGTCCAACTATGGTAGACCCTCCATATAAGCGTATCGAGATGTATCTCAAGGGGTTGGCACCAGAAATCCAGAGCCACGTTACCTCGGCTAACCTCGACAACATCCAGGAAATCCAGCGTCTCGCTCATCGCATCACCGATCAGGCAGTGGATCAGAATAAACTGCCTAAGCGTGTCAGCGCTACTGCTACAGTCACTCCTTCAGCTACTCCCGTTATCCTCAGTGACAACAAGAGGAAATGGGAGGGGGATTCAAGCAAAGCATCAGTTTCGGTTCAGTCCCAGAATCAGCAGCGAAAGACCGACAACTATCAAAGCCCTAACCAGCAGTCGTCAGGTAGCCACAGGCAGGGTGGATATCGCGGAAATCTTCCAAAGTGCAACAACTGCAACAGGCACCACAACGGTCAGTGTACCAAGGGTCGTTGTCAAAGATGCCTCAAGATGGGTCACGAGGCCAAAGACTGTAGAAGCCTTCGTCCTGCGAACCAAAATCAGCAGCAGCCTCACGCTCAGCCTAACCAACAACAGGGCAACAAGGGATGCTACAATTGTGGTGCTGAAGGCCACATCAAGAAACACTGCCCACAGCTCAACAGGAACCAGAACAACAACAACAACAACAACCAGGGCAACGGCAACAACAACAACGGAGGAAATAACAACGGCAACGAAGCTCGGGGTCGCGCTTTTGTGCTAGGTCGAGGTGACGCAGTGAACGATCCCAACGTTGTTATGGGTAAGTTTCTCCTCGACAATATTTACGTTACTGTTTTGTTTGATTCGGGTGCGGATACAAGCTATATGTCTGTGAAAATGTGTCAACTGCTAAAACGTGCACCAACACTTTTACCCACCAAATATGTAGTAGAGTTAGCTAACGGTAAAAGTCTAGAAGCCACGCACGTAGTTCAGGGTTGTAATCTTATCCTAGCTGGTCAAGCCTTCTCTATTGATCTCATTCCCATAGTTTTGGGAAGTTTCGACGTCGTGATTGGGATGGATTGGTTATCCCAACACCAGGCAGAAATCTTATGCAGTGAGAAGATCATTCGTATTCCACGTTCTGGTCAAGAACCTTTCGAAGTCCAAGGCGACAAGAGTGGTGCTGTGGTTGGCATCATCTCATTCTTGAAGGCTCAGAAGTGCTTGCGTAAAGGTCACACAGCCATTTTGGCTCTTGTTTCAGACACATCAGTAAAGGAAAAGAAATTGGAGGATATACCAGTCGTACGTAACTTCCCTCAGGTGTTTCCTGAAGATTTATCTGGCTTACCGCCTCATCGTCAGGTTGAATTTCAGATCGAGCTCGCTCCAGGAGCAGCACCCATAGCTCGCGCACCATATCGTCTAGCTCCATCAGAATTGGAAGAATTGTCAAAGCAGCTGCAAGAACTCTTGGAAAAGGGCTTCATTCGTCCAAGCTCTTCGCCTTGGGGAGCTCCAGTGCTTTTCGTGAAAAAGAAAGACGGTACGTTCAGGATGTGTATAGACTACAGGGAACTGAACAAGGTGACGGTGAAGAACCGTTATCCTCTTCCACGCATAGACGACTTATTCGACCAGTTGCAAGGGTCGTGTTACTATTCCAAGATCGACCTACGGTCAGGATATCATCAACTGAGAGTCCGCGAGGAGGACGTCTCTAAGACAGCATTCAGAACTCGCTATGGTCACTACGAGTTCTTGGTTATGCCGTTCGGACTTACGAACGCACCTGCAGTATTTATGGATCTTATGAACAGGGTGTGCAAACCCTATCTCGACAAGTTCGTCATTGTTTTCATCGACGACATCCTGATTTACTCTAAGAGTCAGGAGGAGCACGAGCGACACCTACGCCTTATATTGGAACTCCTTCGGAAGGAACAGCTGTATGCCAAGCTTTCTAAATGCGACTTCTGGCTTCGTGAAGTCCACTTCTTAGGCCACGTGGTAAACAAGGATGGGATTCACGTCGATCCATCCAAGGTAGACTCGATCAGGAACTGGCCTGCACCACGTACGCCAACGGAAATACGCCAATTCTTGGGTTTGGCGGGTTACTACAGACGGTTTATTAAAGACTTTTCAAAGATCGCGCAACCACTTACGCTACTGACACAGAAGGGTGTCACCTACCGTTGGGGCAACACGCAGGAAACTGCTTTTCAGTATCTAAAGGATAGGCTTTGCAGCGCCCCTATTCTTTCATTGCCAGAAGGCACAGAAGACTTCGTAGTATATTGTGATGCATCCATCCAGGGTCTTGGATTTGTGTTGATGCAACGTGATAAAGTGATAGCCTACGCTTCTCGTCAACTAAAGGTTCACGAACGAAACTACACGACGCACGATCTAGAGCTGGGAGCTGTTGTTTTCGCGCTTAAGATATGGCGACACTACCTGTACGGTACCAGGTGCACGATTTACACCGATCACAGGAGTCTCGAGCATATCCTTAAGCAGAAGGATTTGAACATGCGTCAACGACGATGGGTCGAGTTACTTAACGACTACGAATGCGCCATCAAGTACCATCCAGGCAAAGCCAATGTTGTGGCTGATGCCCTTAGTCGAAAAGACACTTTACCTCGGCGCGTGCGGGCGCTACAGCTTACGATTCAGTCTAGCCTTCCTGCACAGATACGAGCTGCTCAGACAGAAGCACTGAAGCCCGAAAACGTCAAGGCCGAAGCCTTACGCGGCTCACGACAACAAATGGAACAAAAGGAAGACGGCGCCTACTATGTAACGGGCCGGATTTGGGTCCCTCTCTATGGCGGTTTACGCGAACTTGTAATGGATGAAGCTCACAAGTCTCGCTACTCGGTACATCCAGGGTCAGATAAAATGTACCACGACATCAGCACTACTTATTGGTGGCCTAGCATGAAGGCCCACATCGCTACGTACGTTGGAAAATGTTTGACCTGTGCGAGAGTCAAGGTTGAATACCAGAAGCCAGCTGGTCTACTTCAGCAGCCTAAGATACCACAATGGAAATGGGAAGAAATTTCCATGGATTTTGTTACAGGCTTACCTAGATCTCAGCGTGGGAATGATACAATATGGGTCATAGTTGATCGACTCACCAAGTCTGCACACTTTCTGCCGATTAAGGAAACGGACAAGTTCTCCACTCTCGCAGACGTCTATCTTAAAGAGGTTGTTTCGAGGCACGGAGTGCCCACCTCTATTATTTTGGATCGCGATGCACGATTCACGTCAGAGCTATGGCAAGCAATGCATAAATCTTTCGGCTCACGATTAGACATGAGCACAGCATATCATCCTCAGACGGATGGGCAGTCTGAGCGAACGATTCAAACACTTGAAGACATGCTTAGGGCATGCGTTATAGATTTCGGCAACGGCTGGGAAAAGCACCTCCCTTTGGTGGAGTTTTCATACAATAACAGTTACCATACCAGCATTCAAGCCGCTCCATTCGAGGCATTGTACGGACGTAAATGCCGGTCACCTCTCTGTTGGGCAGAGGTGGGGGATAGTCAGATTACGGGTCCAGAGATTGTAGTGGACGCCACAGAAAAGATAGCACAGATACGACAACGCATGGCGGCAGCACGCGACCGTCAGAAAGCCTACGCGGACAAGCGTAGAAAGCCTTTGGAATTTCAGGTCGGAGACCGGGTTTTACTAAAAGTTTCACCCTGGAAGGGTGTTGTACGCTTTGGCAAACGGGGCAAACTGAATCCGCGGTACGTCGGACCATTCGAAATCTTAGAAAAGATTGGCAAGGTAGCCTACAAGTTGAACCTACCAGCTGAACTCGGAGCAGTTCACAATGTCTTTCATGTATCGAACTTAAAGAAGTGCCTATCAGATGAAAACCTCATCATTCCTTTTAAGGAACTCACTATCGACGAGCGGCTGCAGTTCGTCGAGGAACCAGTAGAAATCACGGAC
The DNA here is from genome assembly GCF_002127325.2 of Helianthus annuus. Lineage (NCBI taxonomy): Eukaryota > Viridiplantae > Streptophyta > Magnoliopsida > Asterales > Asteraceae > Helianthus > Helianthus annuus. Next base: position 85,197,626 of record NC_035448.2, read on the forward strand.
CGGGATGTGAAGGTCCTCAAAAACAAGAGAATCCCCCTTGTTCGAGTTCGTTGGAACTCCAAACGTGGCCCAGAGTACACCTGGGAACGCGAAGACAGGATGACAGAAAAGTACCCCCAGTTATTCGAAACCAATGCAACCACTACTGAGGCTGAAGCTACTACTTCGGAATTTCGGGACGAAATTCCAGATCAACGGGGGGAGGATGTGACACCCCAGGAAAACCAGTGAACGCTATAACTTACCTAGCTTCCTCAGTGAGTGCATACCAAATTTCGGGACGAAATTTCCAATTAGTTGGGGATAATGTGACAACTCGAACTTTAGACTTGCTTTGTGTAACGCTATGTGCATATGTGAACTAAATTATATGTTTGATTGAATGAATGTTACGGTTAAATGTTTAAATGTTGCGTTATTGGACCACACAACACTACACCCGATCCATAAATCAATTGGGCTTTACTATTGTTTGCTAACCCACTCGGTCCATGTAATGGACTCGAGATCACAAGCCGGCCCAAGTGAGGTTTCGGCCCACACCTACTCTACGTATATATACACATACACATCTTAGGGTTTTAGTTTTTACAATCTTTGCAACTAAGAACACACACACACACCAAACGCTCTCTCTCAACTCGGAACCAAGGGCTGCCGAAGTGATACACGCGTCGAAGCTTATTGAATCCGGATCCCTTCTCTCCATCTCGGTTAGTTTGAGTTTATGATTTCCTGTTTTGTTGTGATGTCGTGTATGGTTTGATCAATCGGTCCAAGTATGTGTTAAACCGATTAGAGTGGCATGATATTAAACTAGGGCCGGTTAGATTGTTGGCCGATTTGATTATGTTGTTTATGCTTGGTCCTCGGATTGATTGTATGATGATTGATAATCAGGTTTTGTATGAATGATAATCGGTTAGGTTGCATGCTAGTCCGATGATATGTTTATGACTCGGTTTAGATTTGTGTGCTAATCCGATTAGTTGTTTGATGCTGTTATGAATATGCTAATGATGATGATTTTGAAGGTGTTATGAATATGATTGAATGCTGAATAAACATGGTTTGATCTGATTTCCGAAACTGCCTAAGTTGTTTGCTAGAATCACGGAATGATTGTTACAGGAATTATGGAAACCAGTTACATTTGGTTGCGACTCGGATTGCGAGTCGGAACCCCACTCGAGACCACAACAGCACAAGCCGAGACCATGGTTGCGAGTCCAGTTGCGACTCGTAACCGGACCATGACGAACCGAGACCACCTGTTGCGACTCGTAACCAGCTGCTGCGACTCGCAATCTCCTGTTGCGACTCGTAATCTCCTACTGTGACTCGTAATCCCGGTTGCGACTCGAGATCGCCGGTTGCGACTCGAGACTAGCTACACGTACACTATTTTGGGCCTACACTGTCACGGGCCCAATCTTATGACTGTTATGTTATTGGACTGCTTATCTGTTTGGGCCGAACACTTGGATTCTGTTTAACTGATTGTTATTGGACTGCTATGAAATATGTGTGAATTGCCATGATCAATACATGTTAGAAACCCACGTGCTTTATACGAACCTAACTTGCATAAGTAACCATGATAGGACGTGGTTGATCCCTTACTTGTATACTTGAGCATTTTATTGTCTGCCGAGCAAACCCAGGTGAGTTCACACTCCTACTAAGGCATGGGATTCCCGGGTCGTGGGAATGGGATAAAGGTTACAATTGACTAAGAACGTACATATGCTTTCCTAGACTATCACCTACCATGATCCTCGGATGTCAGGACGGTTCCGTAGGTTAGGATAACACCTACGTGGTCATATGCCAATTACTGCCTCGGATGTCAGGCACGCACGTAAAACCTACGTGTACGCATTACTTACTTCTATCCTCAGTACAAAGGATACGTACGTGAAACCTATGTACACCCCCGCGTCTCCTATCCTCGGTTGTGAAGGATACGTGCGTAAAACCTACGTACACCCCATACGCGCTACTGTTCTCGGAAGAAGAACAGGGATGATACGAGTAGTTGATACGAATAGTCTAGTGGTCACATAACATGGGAAGCCACCACCAGTATAACTTACTATCGGCCCAGTAGAGCCACCCGTTACTTACTGTTACGCATTTACTTACTGTGAACTCGCTCAACTAGTTTGTTGATCATTCTGTTACATGCCTTGCAGATCGTTAGGCACATGGAGCTTGCACAAAGAGGAGCCGGTCGTTGTGGACAGGGATCGTTTTACTTTGTTAGACACTTATGACATTTCAGTATTTTTAACTTGAGTTTACAACAATGCTTCCGCTACTTAAACATTGCTTGGTTTGGAAACATCGATCATGTCATGATGAACTACTTTAATAACTTTTATTACTATTACATGCTATGTTTGATATGATTGATGGCTTGATCCTGGTCATGTCACGCTCCCAAACGGTGGTACTCCGCGGGTTGATTTTGGGGGTGTGACAAGGCGCGTCACAAAGTTTTTGTTTCAAAGTCAGAAATGCTTCCTCTTGCTTGAATCCCCATTCAAAGGGTTTGTTCTTTTGAGTTAGAGCAGTTAGAGGAACTGCAATCTTCGAGAAATTTTCTATGAAGTGGCGGTAATAACCCGCTAAACCAAGAAAAGAATGAACTTCAGTAGGAGTAGTAGGCGTATCCCAATCCTTAATCACACTGATCTTGGAGGGATCTACATGAATACCTTGCTCGTTGACAATATGTCCTAAGAATTGAACCTCTTTAAGCCAGAATTCCCACTTGGAGAATTGGGTGAAAAGTTGCTCTTTCCTTAGGAGTTCCAAAGTAAGACGAAGATGTTGCTCATGATCAGCTCGCGTCTTAATATATCAAAATGTCACCAATGAAAACGATGATGAACTTATCCAAATAAGGCTTGCAGACCCTATTCATCAAGTCCATGAAAACAGCAGGAGCATTAGTCAAACCGAATGGCATGACTGTGAACTCATAATGTCCATAACGAGTGCGGAACTCTATCTTGGGAATATCTTCTTCATGCACACGAAGTTGATGATATCCTGATCGCAGATCAATCTTTGAAAAATAAGAAGCGCCTTGTAATTGATCAAAGAGATCATCGATGCGAGGTAGGGGATATCGATTCTTGATGCTAAGCTTGTTAAGCTCACGATGATCGATACACATCCTAAAAGATCCATCCTTTTTCTTGACAAAAAGAACGGGAGTACCCCAAGGTGAAAAGCTAGGACGGATAAAGCCTTTGTCAGAGAGCTCCTGCAGCTGCTTAGACAACTCTTGCATCCCGGACGGTGCAAGACGATATGGAGCTCTGGCAATGGGATTTGCACCAGGTACAAGATCAATACGGAACTCGACTTGGCGTGCTAGGGGTAGACCAGGTAACTCTTCAAGGAATACCTCAGAATAATCCCGAACAACAGGAATATCTTGAATAGATTTACCTTTGCCCTTATCTGCTACAACATGTGCCAAAAATGCCACATAGTTCTTCCGCAGATACTTCCGAGCCTTAAAGCAAGACATGAGTTTGAGACCGCCAGCAGGTTTCTCACCACGAACCTGTAGGATCTCACCTGACGAAAGCGGCATGTGAATGATCTTCTCAAAACAAACTATCTCTGCGTGATACTTGGCTAACCAATCCATACCCACAATAACGTCGAAGCTTCCAAGTTGCATAGGCGTGAGGTCAATAGGAAAAAGATGGTTGTTAAGGTTTAATTGGCAGTTGCGGAAAACAGAATTAAGAACAATGGGTTCACCGCTCGCCACTTCTACTGTCAATGGTTTACCTAGTTTCGTTCTAGACACGCGAAGCAATGGTTCAAAAGATAACGACACAAAACTCTTATCGGCACCCGAATCAAAAAGAACAGATGCTGGCTGATTATTAATAAAGAACGTACCGTTCACCACATTATCATCTGCTTGTGCCTCTTGTGCGTTCATGTTGAAGACTCAACCTCGAGCCTGAGCCTGATTCTGATTTTGGTTGGCTAGTCTTGGGCACCAGTTTCTGTAGTGGGTCAGATCCCCACAATTGTAGCACGAACCAGGAGGAAAATGAGGTCGTGCAGCTTGACCCTGTTGTTGAGCAGGAGGCTGAGCAACCTATTGAACCGGGTTCTGAACTGCCTGATTCTGAGCAAAACGACAAACACCAGCAAGATGACCTGGCTTCCCACAGTTAGTACAGATACGGCACGGAAATTTGCGGCTGATGGTGACCGTTGCATCTATTGCACAAAGGTGCATTCCCTGCATAAGGTTTCTTCGCTGGAGGCTGTGCAGGTTGGTTGGGAGCTGCCTGGTTAACCTGGGCAGTGACAGCAAAATTTTGGGAAGCCTTATGCTTCCTTGACCCCCTTGAGGAACCAGAATCCTTTCCCTTCTTGTTTTGACCTTTCTTGCTATCTTCTTTGTCAGCTGCCTGCTTCTTACCCTTGTCACCCTTTTTGTGCAGCTTTCCTTTTCAAATCTGCGACTCAGTCAGTGTCGCTGCTAACTCGATCGCCTGACAGAGTGTGGTAGGGTTACTACCAGTAATGATGTCTTGTACCGAGTCAGGTAGGCCGTCGGTGTACCTTTCGATGGCCTTGTCGAGTGGGGCAACCATTGTCGGGCAAAGCAGACTCAACTCCTCAAACCTATCAGTATATGCCCGGTGCTCGCCACTGTATTGCTTTAAGTCGTCAAACTCTTTCTCCAAAGCTCGCTGCTCATAACGAGGACAGAACTCCCTCATCATTAGTGCCCTAAGTTCAGCCCATGTCTGTGCTAGAGCAACTTCTGCACCGCGATCCCTCATAACCCCGTTCCACCACGTAAGAGCCCTCTTCTGAAACACACTCGAAGAAAACTCGATCTTGCGATTGTCAGGACACTGCACGTGACGGAACGTATTCTCAATGCTCTCGAACCATTGAAGAAGCCCAGTTGCTCCTTCGGAACCACTAAACTTGAGTGGTTTAGCCGAGTTAAAATTCTTGAAATTGCATGGAGCATTGTTGTTGTTGTTGGCTTGGTTCCATTGAGCAAAGAGGTTTGGAAGTGCAGCAGCCATTTGTTGTGCAATAATTTCTGCCATTTCGGCATTTGCTACTTGATTGTCGCCTCAAGGAGGCATTCTAAAAGAGGAAAACATGAAAGGAAACGAGTGAGATGATTGGATGAAGAGAAAGAGATGAAGCAAAATCAACAAAAGCAAAGATGTTGGTTACGCATCGTAAAGCAAACAAGCGACACGCAATGTCTAGTCAAAGTAAATGGGTCAAAAATAATGTATCGCGAAGACATGTTCGCCTATAAGTGAACACTCACCCCAAGAGTTCCCAGGTAAGAGTGACTGGTCTGATTATGTGGATTTGTACGAACACTCTAGCCTTAGAAAGAAAACTCAGGATATAGGCATTCACTCTTCCAGTTCGCACGTGTTCACACTATTAAAACCCAAAACTTTGACGAGACTTTTGAAAATTCAAAAGGGGTTCAAAACCATATAACAGAGGGTTCAAAACCTAGTAATCAATCATCCTAGAGCAGATGATTAGTTTTCAAGCGGATTCGGAATTGCTATTCTCGTTGTGGTTATCACCTAAGGATAGGTGAAGTGCATGTTTTAAAATCTAAACACAAGATAACTTGTGTTAGGGTCCTAGAAAGTTATAGTCTAGGTCAAAGCATTACTAATAACCTAATTCCCTATAACCATTGGCTCTGATACCAACTCTTCTGTCACACCCCGACCGCGTATAGCATGCAACCACGGCGGAAACGTCGGGGAGTGTTAAGACATAATTATTTGTTTCACAACCATGACATACAAAGTTATATTTTATTTATCAAACAAACGTATTACATTGTCTTCAAACAGGAAATAAAGAGTTTATAACATAATTAAACTACGTCTATCTTCGTTTTATGTCTCTAAAGCACAGGTCCGCCCTAGTCTCACCATCGTCATCCAACACGACAGCTCCTGAAAACACATGTGAAAGTAGGTACGACAGCATAAAAATGCCTGTGAGATACATAGGTTTCGTGAAAATAAAATTCATGACTTATGTTTGAGAAAATGTTTAGTCATGAACCTTGTAATTTGCTTTGTCTTGTAAATCATTTGAAAAACAATAAGATCAGATGATATGTATAAATAAATGTAAGGTTAAATAAATAACCACATAAAATGAGCTTGTATAAGATAAGTTGTTTGTAAAAAACAATGTCTTCTGAAGAATATGTTATTTGTGTAAAATGTAATATGTCTATACTGAAATGATTTAGATAACGCTACGATATGTAATATTATACAAACACTTATATATAGGAAGTACCAGCGGCATATCCACCATGTTTGTATCATATTACACACGCCTCGTTACTCAAATCATTTACCCAAACCAACCACCTATGTAAATTGTTCATATATAAATCAATTGTCAACTGTTATTGTGTAAACCATATCAAAATGTCCATGTCTAATGTAAACCACCAAATGCGTATATCAATGTCAAATTGTTTATGTTTAATGTAAATCATTGTAATGTGTACCCAAAATATCATGTATGGCATGTGAAAATATATCAATTGGGCCATAGGTGAAATGCACAAAAACAGGGTATTGAATTAAACATAGTTTAAGTCAAAGTTATGTTTTGTGGAACAATTGCATGCTATACTGATACAAACATTTATGCGGTATTGTGAAAATGCATACATTCAAGCCTTTGTGACTTCAGGAATGGAGTTGTCAATATATGGTCTATATATGTTATTATTTATCGAATTCGGTCATTCCTTCCAATCCAAACAAACCCGAGATTTCAGGAATGGAGTTGTCAAGTCCTATGGTACCATTACCTACTAATGAGCGGCATGATCGGTGTTAATGAATGTACATTGTATAATTTAAACAAACCAAATGTCATACAAAATGTGAGCATGTGATGAATAAATGTACTAAGTATGCACACAATGGGCATACATAGCATGTAATGTAAAATAATATACTAAGTACGCACACAATGGGCATACATAGCATAAAATGTAATGTAAAATAATGTACTAAGTACGCACACAATGGGCATACATAGCATAGAATGTAATGAAATCGTGTACTATAAATGTACTATTGAACATAACAAGCATATGATATGAAAGCTTGAAAAGCACGAAAGTAACAAGTAGGCACATGTGTTTCACCCCAAAATGTTTGGAAAACAGTAAAAGAGGGGTCTATGTACTCACCTGAGATTGCTTTGAAGTTCTTGTATAACAACCAAATAATGTTAGAGATCACGGATATCAAACGGCACCTAATATAGGTAACTATGTTAATATACCGGACCTAAATCGGAGGATCGGATAGTATGCGGGTTCGTAAACCAAACGAGTATGGAGATTCGTGTAATATGGTTTAACAAAGCCTTTATACTAAAATGAAACCTAACCTAAGTGCTTACGATCCATTACGACCCGTTTAGGTAGCTTATTCTACCTTAACGCGTCGTTCACGTAAAACGCGTTTGGAACGCCTAACATTGTGACCATAAGGTATAACCTCGGAAGGTTATTCCCTATACAGCTATGGTAACCTAATGTGTTTGGTCGGATCCTAATGATCGACCAAATGGGTCGGGTTCGAAAGTATAAGCGATTGTTTAGATCGCTTACCTTACGACCCTATATAAGCACTATACTAAAAGTGACGAGCTAAGCATGTTAGAACATGCTTAACTAAGTTTAGAAAACAGGTTTGGTATCAAAACAAACGGTTTTGATACCTATGAGTAGTTTGGTTACAAAATATGTCACACCCCGACCACGTAGAACATACAAAACGTGGCGGAAACGTCGGGGAGTGTTGTAACAGAATCATTGTTTCATTACACATGGAAATTTAAATATTGTTTTATTGATTAAATGAACTCGTTGTTCTATTACAATCACATAAGTACAACTATCATCTTCCAAGTTTTAAAGTTGCTAAGGCACGAGTCCATCCTAAATGTAGCATGTATCAACAATCATCTCAAGACAGCACCTGAAACATGTGTAAAAATAGGTACGTCAGCATAAAAATGCCTGTGAGATACATAGGTTTTGTGAAAACGGAGTTCATGACTTATGTTTGAGAAAATGTTTAGTCATGAACTTTGTAAATTTGCTTTGTCTTGTAAATCATTTGAAAAACGATAGGATCCGATGATATGTATAAATAGGAGAATAATGTATGGTTAACTGAATAACCATGTAAAATGAGTTTGTATAAGTTAAGTTGTTTGAAAAACAATGTTTTAATAAAACGTTTATGGTATATATAAAATATACCTTGGTTTTAAGAAAGATGAATAAGTAATATATTAAAATATATTTTCAGTTCCAATATTGTTAACCCAAGTGTACTAAATAACGCAACGGTATGTAATGCAATGAAAACATTTATATATAAGAAGTACCAGCGGCGTATCTACCATGTTTTCATCACATTACACTCGTTCCGTTATCTAAACACTAACCAAAACTAAATCGCTTGATAGATAGTATATTAAATATACTTTAGTTGTTCAAAATAATAGTTTTCAGTAGTATATTACAAGTATACCTTGGATTTATAGATAACACATTAAACTATGTTTTAGTTTTGTAAGTAACATATCAGAATATGTTTTGGTTGTGATAAATAACATATTAAACTATGTCTTGGTTTGTAAATAACATATCAAAATATGCTTTGGATGATTACAAAATATATGTTGGTTCTGTACAATACCACACATGAGAGTATATCAAACTATACTTTTTGGGAGTATATCAAAATATACTTTAAAGGTGCGATTTAAGAATTCATTCAGACCTGGTGCATCAAACTACACCTTTGAGACTATAAGGATACCACAAAGGAAATCCCTATTTGGATGGAGAAACAAATTGGTTTCAGACATTCCATGACAACAGGAATGGGGTGTCTAGTCCTATAGCGCTATATCATACTACCAATCGGTCTGGTGAACAAAATAGGTACTATTCCAACAATTACTTTTGTAATTTTTTTGAGAAATCAGTGTTTAAACCATAGATAGTCATTTAGTTTGTCAAAAGATAAATACTATCATGTATAATCAATTATACTTTGAAATCATGAAAATAACAGATAGGTACACATGCTTCACCCCAAAACAGTTCAGAAAACAGTAAAAGAGGGGAACTATGTACTCACCTGAGATTGCTTTGGAGTTCTTGTATAATAACCAGATAATGCTAAAGATCACGGGATATCAAACGGCACCTAATAGGTAGCTATGTTAATATACCGGACCAAATCGGAAGGATCGGATAGTACGCGGGTTCGTAAACCAAACGAGTATGGAGACTCGTGTAGTATGGTTTAACAAAGCCTACATACTAAAATGAAACTTAACCTAAGTGCTTACGGTCCATTACGACCTGTTTAGGTAGCTTATGCTACCTTACGCGTCGTTCGCGTAGAACGCGTTCGGAACGCCTAGCATTGCGACCACACGGTATAACCTCGGAAGGTTATAGCGATGGTCACCTAATGTGTTTGGTCGGGTCCTAATGACCGACCAAATGGGTCGGGTTCGAAAGTATAAGCGATGGTTTAAATCGCTTACCTTACGACCCTATATAAGCACTAAACTAAAAGTGACGAGCTAAGCATGTTAGAACATGCTTAACTAAGTTTAGAAACAGGTTTGGCATCAAAACAAACGGCTTTGATGCCCACGAGTAGTTTGGTTACAAAATATGCAAGAATGCACATTTTGGCCGAAACTACGACTCGTCACTGAGCCTAGATAACGTGGTGATCAGTAGGTATGGTCACTATGGACCATAACCATCGTGATCACGCTCACGTTATGAAGTTCCATGAACTTCGCATCGACCATAGGCTGGTCAATGCAGAAAGTCAACAAAACGTTGACTTTCGGACTCGAAAAGCGAATAAAAGAGCGAAAGAAGACTTACGGAGGGTCCCCGAGTGCTAATCAAGATCCAATAGCTCAGGTATGAAGCAAAAGCATCAACTTAGAGCATTTAGATCTGATTTGTGGGTTTTTACACAAAAGGGGGGGGTATTTATAGGAAAAGTGGAACCGTTAGGATCGTTTTATCGAATATCGTGCTTTGATCTCGTGCGTACATGTGTCTAGTGGATAAGTTCAGAGAACTTGGCCTTTGGCCCTTCATTGGGTGAAGAGGCATTGCCCTTTGATCGAACGAAAGGCCAGATTCTGCATTTATTGCAAAATCTTTCTGTCAGACATGTTCACGCGCCCCGCGTAAGGATTTGGCAAATCCTTACGCGCCCCGCCTAAGGTTCCCAGACCAGAATTTTCAATTTTGGTCCCTGCACTTCAGAAACACGTATTTTGGCCCATTTTTGGCACGTTTAAGCCCCGTTAACCTCATTTCAAGGCTCTAAGATGAAGTTAAAGTGTAGGGGACTTGAAATATGCTCAAAAATATTCCGGATGTCGGTTCGTTTGGCCGTACGATCGCGATGTTCGCTTAATTACGACGGAATGCGCATAAGCGTGAAAGACGATCCAAATGACGCGACGAATGGATTTTTCTCATGCCAAACACTAAGGCATAATATAAGGATGCTTACATAAATTTTTGGATGTCCGGATGTATTCAGAACGTGAGTTATGCGCGAAAGTGCAAACTTATGCACTTTTTGACACTTTTAGTCCCTGAATGATCCAAAAGTTTGTTTTAGCATACCAAACCCCTCAAAGCCTATTTCTAAGCTATGTAAGGGATATTTATGGTATGTTTAACTTATGGACATGTTCCGGAATGTTCGTTACAGTTCAAATTGGCATACTTTCGCAGTTTGTCAAATTTAGTCCCTGTAAGCGAATTAACTTGTTTTTGCCATACCAAAGCCTTCAAAACTTATTTCTAAGTTATGTAAAGGTTATTTAAGGTATGTTAAGTGTATGATGGTCTCCCGGAGTATTTGTCGCATTAAACTGAGTATGTTTATGCACCAGTTTGCGTATAATTCTCCAGAAAGCGTTGTAGAGTATGAAATTGAACAAGAATTGATATGTGCAAAGCATACACATATTTATACAAATCCCAAGTATGAAATACAATATTTCCTTGGTTTGGCATTTGTTTGATGGTTGAAGTGACACAGGTGTCACAGTCTCCCCTACTTTAGGAAATTTCGTCCCGAAATTTAATTCAAGAGGAAATTCGTGAGGACAGCTGTGAAGGTTTCGCCTTATAATAGATCCATTGAACCCTTAGGTAAAACTCTGGGCCATGTTAGGATTCTTAGCGAATTTGTTAACCCTCAGAATGAGTTCCTTGAAATAGTAAAACATGAAATTTTGAACTACTGATTGACGAACGTTTCTTATGAAGGCTTATCATAGGAAAACTTGGTGTGTGATTGAGATCAGAATTGGGGGAGTGTGAGAATAAATGACATTGGTCGAGGTCCGAGACTTCTCCCGTATCATTATTCTTGTCACTAGGTCTTAACACATGATGAAACTTCCTGTGGTTCCTGTGCACTGAATTCCATAATTATGTAGGCCTCCATAATTACGTAATTCCTTGCACAGTCCGCACAGTCCATTTCATAATCCGTAGGAAAAATTTCTTGAATAAATATGAAGCGATTTGACTAGACCACCAAAGGATCCTTTTAATTCGATCAACGAACGATCTTTTAACTAGATCAACACATGATCTTCTTAACTAGACCGTCGTACGATCTCTTTAAATAGACCGCTTAAGGGATCATTTTTATATCATCACATGATATTTCTAATCAGATTTTCAAAATCAATCTGTTTAAGCAGACCTTTCAAGAGGTCCAATTATAGAATAATACTTTATAACCCGAGGGACTTAACTACACTGTTGAAATCCATTAAGGGTTTAAGATAGTATCTTTGGATATCCCATTATGAATCTCTCGTATGAAGATATGAAAGATTCTATGAGGATTTGGATGGATCACATACAACCACAAAACATGTAAGAAAATACATAAGCACAAATTTAGTTAACTTGATTCTTTATTTTGTTATCCTTAGGTATGGATATTAAGGCACACTAGGAATCCAACCTATGGATTTCATTTGGCACTTTAACGATTTATGAAGATCTATCTATAAAGATAGAGGGATTCTCAATAAGTGTTTGACTTTGTTTCTTAAAAGAAACGAGAGTTTAAGGTTCTTGGGGAGATCACAAGTGATCATAATACGACAGAACCATACGAGTAGTTTGTTTTTGGGTTGACATCATAAAGTTGCATCAAGCATTCACACAAACGCATAAATTTTGCAGAAATAAAAACAACAAATCTTTATTTATGTAACAACGGATTTGTCTTGAAGTGTCAAAAGATAGCAACTAAGGAAATACAAAACACTAATTGTTCACTGCTGCATCATTGTTCATGTTTGCCTCATTGATGTTGAACACTCGTCCACGCGCTGGAGGTATGTTAACAAGCCTTGGGCAATTGTTCCTGTAGTGGGTAAGGTCACCACAGTTATAACATGACCCTGGAGGGAACCGTGCTTGAATAGCAGCAGGGTTTGCAGCAGCTTGATTTGCATAACGACAAACATTGATCAAGTGTCCCAACCGCCCACAGTGGGTACATTTGTGACACTGCTCTTGCTCTAGATGATGACGGTTGCATTTGTTGCACAACGGTGCAGTACCAACATAGTTTTGTCTTTTACGAGGTTGTGTTGGCTGGTTTGGTGCAACTTGTTTGTCTTGAGCAGTTACAGCGTAGCTTTGAGAGGCTTTGCGCTTTTTCTTCTTGGACACCTCAGCACTTTCTTCCTTTGGTTCCACATGAGCAGTCTTGTCAGATGGTCTTAGGTCGCCCTTCCGAAACAGCTTGCGCTTCCTGATTTGGGATTCAGTCAGAGTGGCAGCCAATTCAATGGCTTGTCTGACAGTAGTAGGGTTGCTGCCAGTAACGATGTCCTGAACTACGTCAGGAAGCCCATCAATGTATTTCTCAATCGCCTTATCCAGAGGTGTAACCATAGTAGGGCATAACAAGCTCAATTCCTCATAGCGATCAGTATAGGCTCGATGTTCCCCACTGTCTTGCTTTAAATCATCAAATTCCCTTTCTAGAGCCCTAAGCTCATGACGAGGACAGAACTCCTTCATCATAAGAGCCCTAAGCTCGGCCCAAGTCTGTGCTAATGCAACCTCTGCACCGCGGTCTCTCATAACCCCGTTCCACCATGTAAGAGCCCTCTTCTGAAACACACTCGAAGAAAACTCGACCTTGCGATTTTCAGGACACTGAACGTGACGGAAAGTATTCTCAATGCTCTCGAACCATTGAAGAAGACCAGTTGCTCCCTCAGAACCATTGAACTTGAGCGGTTTAGCTGAGTTAAAAATCTTGAAATTGCATGGAACATTGTTGTTGTTGATGGCTTGAGTTATTTGAGCATAAAGAATTGGGAAGGCAGCAGCCATTTGTTGCGCGATGATTTCCGCCAGTTCGGCATTCGCCATCTGATTGTCGCGTCGAGGAGGCATTCTAAAAGAGGAAAATATGAGAGGAAACGAGTGAGAGAATTAGACGAAAAGAATGAGATGAAACAAATCTGATGAAAGCAAGGATAGTGGCCGTCTGTCTGTTACTACAAAGCAACAAACGACCTGGTGATTAATCAAAGCAAATAGGTCATAAATAATGTATCGCGAAGACATGCTCGCCTATAAGTGGACACTCACCCCAAGAGTTCCCAGGTAAGAGTGACTGGTCCGATTATGTGGATTTGTACGAACACTCTAGCCTTAGACAGAAAACTCAGGGTACAGGCACCCACCCTTCCAGTTTGCATGTGTTCACAATATTTAGACCAACTTTGACGAGAGTTTTGAAAATTCAAAGGGGTTCAAAACCTTATAACAGAGGGTTCAAAACCTAGTAATCAATCATCCTAGAACAGATGATTAGTTTTCAAAGCGGTTTTGAAATTTATGTTCTTGTTGCGGTCGTCGCCTAAGGATAGGTGACGGTGTTGTTTTATGACTAAACGCAAGTAAACTCGCGTTAGGGTCCTAGGAAGGTTATAGACTAGGTCAAAGCATTACTAATAACCTAATTCCCTATAACCATGAGCTCTGATACCAACTTTTCTGTCACACCCCGACCACGTAGAACATACAAAACGTGGCGGAAACGTCGGGGAGTGTTGTAACAGAATCATTGTTTCATTACACATGGAAATTTAAATATTGTTTTATTGATTAAATGAACTCGTTGTTCTATTACAATCACATAAGTACAACTATCATCTTCCAAGTTTTAAAGTTGCTAAGGCACGAGTCCATCCTAAATGTAGCATGTATCAACAATCATCTCAAGACAGCACCTGAAACATGTGTAAAAATAGGTACGTCAGCATAAAAATGCCTGTGAGATACATAGGTTTTGTGAAAACGGAGTTCATGACTTATGTTTGAGAAAATGTTTAGTCATGAACTTTGTAAATTTGCTTTGTCTTGTAAATCATTTGAAAAACGATAGGATCCGATGATATGTATAAATAGGAGAATAATGTATGGTTAACTGAATAACCATGTAAAATGAGTTTGTATAAGTTAAGTTGTTTGAAAAACAATGTTTTAATAAAACGTTTATGGTATATATAAAATATACCTTGGTTTTAAGAAAGATGAATAAGTAATATATTAAAATATATTTTCAGTTCCAATATTGTTAACCCAAGTGTACTAAATAACGCAACGGTATGTAATGCAATGAAAACATTTATATATAAGAAGTACCAGCGGCGTATCTACCATGTTTTCATCACATTACACTCGTTCCGTTATCTAAACACTAACCAAAACTAAATCGCTTGATAGATAGTATATTAAATATACTTTAGTTGTTCAAAATAATAGTTTTCAGTAGTATATTACAAGTATACCTTGGATTTATAGATAACACATTAAACTATGTTTTAGTTTTGTAAGTAACATATCAGAATATGTTTTGGTTGTGATAAATAACATATTAAACTATGTCTTGGTTTGTAAATAACATATCAAAATATGCTTTGGATGATTACAAAATATATGTTGGTTCTGTACAATACCACACATGAGAGTATATCAAACTATACTTTTTGGGAGTATATCAAAATATACTTTAAAGGTGCGATTTAAGAATTCATTCAGACCTGGTGCATCAAACTACACCTTTGAGACTATAAGGATACCACAAAGGAAATCCCTATTTGGATGGAGAAACAAATTGGTTTCAGACATTCCATGACAACAGGAATGGGGTGTCTAGTCCTATAGCGCTATATCATACTACCAATCGGTCTGGTGAACAAAATAGGTACTATTCCAACAATTACTTTTGTAATTTTTTTGAGAAATCAGTGTTTAAACCATAGATAGTCATTTAGTTTGTCAAAAGATAAATACTATCATGTATAATCAATTATACTTTGAAATCATGAAAATAACAGATAGGTACACATGCTTCACCCCAAAACAGTTCAGAAAACAGTAAAAGAGGGGAACTATGTACTCACCTGAGATTGCTTTGGAGTTCTTGTATAATAACCAGATAATGCTAAAGATCACGGGATATCAAACGGCACCTAATAGGTAGCTATGTTAATATACCGGACCAAATCGGAAGGATCGGATAGTACGCGGGTTCGTAAACCAAACGAGTATGGAGACTCGTGTAGTATGGTTTAACAAAGCCTACATACTAAAATGAAACTTAACCTAAGTGCTTACGGTCCATTACGACCTGTTTAGGTAGCTTATGCTACCTTACGCGTCGTTCGCGTAGAACGCGTTCGGAACGCCTAGCATTGCGACCACACGGTATAACCTCGGAAGGTTATAGCGATGGTCACCTAATGTGTTTGGTCGGGTCCTAATGACCGACCAAATGGGTCGGGTTCGAAAGTATAAGCGATGGTTTAAATCGCTTACCTTACGACCCTATATAAGCACTAAACTAAAAGTGACGAGCTAAGCATGTTAGAACATGCTTAACTAAGTTTAGAAACAGGTTTGGCATCAAAACAAACGGCTTTGATGCCCACGAGTAGTTTGGTTACAAAATATGCAAGAATGCACATTTTGGCCGAAACTACGACTCGTCACTGAGCCTAGATAACGTGGTGATCAGTAGGTATGGTCACTATGGACCATAACCATCGTGATCACGCTCACGTTATGAAGTTCCATGAACTTCGCATCGACCATAGGCTGGTCAATGCAGAAAGTCAACAAAACGTTGACTTTCGGACTCGAAAAGCGAATAAAAGAGCGAAAGAAGACTTACGGAGGGTCCCCGAGTGCTAATCAAGATCCAATAGCTCAGGTATGAAGCAAAAGCATCAACTTAGAGCATTTAGATCTGATTTGTGGGTTTTTACACAAAAGGGGGGGGTATTTATAGGAAAAGTGGAACCGTTAGGATCGTTTTATCGAATATCGTGCTTTGATCTCGTGCGTACATGTGTCTAGTGGATAAGTTCAGAGAACTTGGCCTTTGGCCCTTCATTGGGTGAAGAGGCATTGCCCTTTGATCGAACGAAAGGCCAGATTCTGCATTTATTGCAAAATCTTTCTGTCAGACATGTTCACGCGCCCCGCGTAAGGATTTGGCAAATCCTTACGCGCCCCGCCTAAGGTTCCCAGACCAGAATTTTCAATTTTGGTCCCTGCACTTCAGAAACACGTATTTTGGCCCATTTTTGGCACGTTTAAGCCCCGTTAACCTCATTTCAAGGCTCTAAGATGAAGTTAAAGTGTAGGGGACTTGAAATATGCTCAAAAATATTCCGGATGTCGGTTCGTTTGGCCGTACGATCGCGATGTTCGCTTAATTACGACGGAATGCGCATAAGCGTGAAAGACGATCCAAATGACGCGACGAATGGATTTTTCTCATGCCAAACACTAAGGCATAATATAAGGATGCTTACATAAATTTTTGGATGTCCGGATGTATTCAGAACGTGAGTTATGCGCGAAAGTGCAAACTTATGCACTTTTTGACACTTTTAGTCCCTGAATGATCCAAAAGTTTGTTTTAGCATACCAAACCCCTCAAAGCCTATTTCTAAGCTATGTAAGGGATATTTATGGTATGTTTAACTTATGGACATGTTCCGGAATGTTCGTTACAGTTCAAATTGGCATACTTTCGCAGTTTGTCAAATTTAGTCCCTGTAAGCGAATTAACTTGTTTTTGCCATACCAAAGCCTTCAAAACTTATTTCTAAGTTATGTAAAGGTTATTTAAGGTATGTTAAGTGTATGATGGTCTCCCGGAGTATTTGTCGCATTAAACTGAGTATGTTTATGCACCAGTTTGCGTATAATTCTCCAGAAAGCGTTGTAGAGTATGAAATTGAACAAGAATTGATATGTGCAAAGCATACACATATTTATACAAATCCCAAGTATGAAATACAATATTTCCTTGGTTTGGCATTTGTTTGATGGTTGAAGTGACACAGGTGTCACAAAATACACAAGAATGCGCATTTTGGCCGAAACTACGACTCGTCGCTGAGCCTAGATAACGTGGTAATCAGAAGGTATAGTCACTACGGACTATAACCATCGTGATCACGCTCACGTTATGAAGTTCCAACGAACTTCGTGTTGACCATAAGCTGGCCAACGCAGAAAGTCAAACAAAGTTTGACTTTAGCACTCGAAAAGCGATAAAAGAACGAAAGAACACTTACGAAGGGTCCCCGAAAGCTAATCTCGATCCAGGAGCTCAGGTATGAAACAATGGCATCAACTTAGAGCTCTTTGATCAGATTTGTGGGTTTTAAACAAAATGGGGGGGTATTTATAGGAAAATCAAGACCGTTAGAATCATTTCTTGAATATCGTGCCTTGATCTCATTCGTACACTTGTCAAAATGTTGTGGTATCAAAATGTGACCCTAACCCCAGAGATTGTGAAGAGGCATTGCCCCTTGGATGCTTGAAAGGCCATTTATTACAAGAAAAACAAGTTTCTGCATCTGCAGGGCTGACGTGGCCCATGTAAGAGTTCAGCCTGGCTTTACGCGGGCCGCCTGGAGGTGCAGTTCAGAAAACAAGTTTCATAAATGACAGTTTAGGTCCCTGTTGTGGTTTAGGGCCATTTCCGACATGTTTAAGGCCCGTTAAGCCATCTTTAATGCCCTAAAATGATGCTTAAACATTGAGGACATGAAACATGCTCAAAAATATGCCGGATGTTGGTTCGTTTGGTCGTACGATCGCGATGTTCGCTTAATTACGACGGAATGCGCATAAGCGCGAAAAACGATCCAAATTGCGCGACGAATGGATTTTTCTCATGCTAAGCACTAAGGCATAATATTATAATGCTTACATAAATTTTTGGATGTCCGGATGTATTCGGAACGTAAGTTATGTGCGCGAAAGTGCAAACTTATGCACTTTTTGACACTTTTAGTCCCTGAATGATCCAAAAGTTTATTTTAGCATACCGAACCCCTCAAAGCCTATTTCTAAGCTATTTAAAGGATATTTATGGTATGTTTAACTTATGGACATGTTCCGGAATGTCTGTTTTAGTACGAATCGTCATACTTTCGTAGTTTGTCGGATTTAGTCCCTGTAGGCGAAATAACTTGTTTTTGCCATACCAAAGCCTTCAAAACTTATTTCTAAGTTATGTAGAGGTTATTTAAGGTATGTTGAGTATATGTTGATGTTCCGGAGTATTTGTCGCATTAAACTGAGTACGTTTACGCACCAGTTTGCGTATAATTCTCCAGAAAGCGATGTAGAGTTTGAAATTGAACAAAAGTCAAAACATGAAAAATGTAAAACATAACTAAACAAACATTGGGATCAAATAACGTTGTTTTATTGATGATTGAACTGTTCACGATGATTACAAGCACAAATGTTACACCCGTTTCGTTATCTAAATCACAACTACCACATAAACACATAAATCGTCAACTTACCAACTCGTAAACACGCATTAAAGTACACAATGAATCCAAACAAGGACTCTAGTATTAGTACTCTAAACATCCCATATATGTCTAGCTATGAAGATAGATAGATACTACAGGGATCAGGTTCTCGTCACATCGTCTAGTCAAACACGCATTAAAGTACACAATGAATCCAAACAAGGACTCCAGTATTAGTACTCTAAACATCCCATATATGTCTAGCTATGAAGATAGATAGATACTACAGGGATCAGGTTCTCGTCACATCGTATCATTGTACCACAACATCCTAAATCCTAATAGTGATTCGGGATAACGCCACGGAGGGTAATACAATAAGCACACTTATATATAGGAAGTACCAGCGGCGTATCCACCATGTGTTTATTGTATTACTCTAGTTTCGTTATCTAAATCACCAACAATCTATACATAAATCACAACCATCGAGTCGTAAAGTACTTCTTAAAAACCTTACTATGAAGATAGGAAGATCTAAGACTGTACTTCAGATATCCTATAAGAATCTAACTATGAAGATAGGTAGATCTTTTAAGGATTCGGATAAACATCGTATTTGCATAATCAGAATAGTACACATAAAATCACTTAGTAAACACATATATGCCATACATTCGGAAAATAAATCGGTTACACATATGAATCACCCCAAAACATTTGAAAACGGTAAAAGAGGGGAACTATGTACTCGCCTGGGATTGCGTATAGTTCTTGTTCAAAATATATAACAAAGCTCAAAAGACCAAGAGTTCAAGTGTTGAAGCGGTTCCTAGTGTAACGGATACTATGTTAGTGAATCGACACCTAAATCGGAAGATCGGGTAGAATGAGGTCTCGTAAACCAAATGGGTATTGGAACTCATGTGATATGGTTTAACAAAGCCTACATTCTAAATCGGAACCTATCCTAAGTGCTTACGTCCCGTTACGACCCGCTAAGGTAGTCTACACTACTTTAACGCGTCGTTCGCGCGAATGCACGTTTGAGATGCCTAACTAGTCCTATGACAAGTATTATATGCCTTAACATATTTAATTATGTTGCATAATCAGTTTAGATGTCAAAACATGTGTTACATATGCTTAAAATGAAATTATGCGCAAAAAGGGCATTTTGGTCATTTTCCTAAGGCATATAAACTACCTATCATATAACTAGCTAAACGAAGTGACCATAAGGTATAACCTCGGAAGATTATTCCCTATACAACTATGGTCACCTAAAGTGTTTGATCAGATCATAATGATCGACCAAACGGGCCGGTTCGAAAGTCTAAGCGGTTGTCAAGATCGCTTGACTTACGACCCTATACAAGCACTAAACTAAAAGTGACGAGTTAACCATGTTGAAACATGTTTAACTAAGTTAGAAAATAGGTTTGATATCAAAACAAAGTGTTTTGATACCCGAAAATAGCTTCGTTGCAAAATACGCATAAATACGTATTTTGATCGAAACTATGACTCGTCACTACGCCTAATCAACGTGGTAATCAGTAGGTATAGTCACAAGGGACTATAACCATCGTGATTACGCTCACGTTGCAAAGTTCAAACGAACTTTGTGTTGACCATAACCTGGTCAAAGCAGAAAGTCAAACATTGTTTGACTTTCATGCTTGAAAAGTATAAACAAGCATGAAAGAAGCTTACAAAGGGTCCAAGCTAGGAAGAATTGATCTAAAATACTCAGGTATGAAGCCTTAGCTTCAACTTAGAGCAGATTTGATTAATTTGTGTGAAGAATGAATGAGAAACCCACTTCTATTTATAGTAAGTTTGGATCAAGGAGATCATTCCAAGTGTTAGGAGGTTTAATCTTGGCCAAACACTTGTGGAACATGGTTTCTAATACAATGGGAGCTCTCAAAACAAGTCCATAGTATTGAAAATTGCATAAAAGACCCTGAAGTTCAAGCTGGTTGCTAAAAACAGATTTTCTGTCAAAATAGGGGCGTCGCGTGCCGCAACGGCAACACCCCTTTGCTGTGGCGCGACGCCACGGCCTACCTGAGCCAGAAATTTTCGAAACTTGGCAAGAATGGTCCCTGCAGCATGTTTAAGCCATTTTCGACGCGTTTAAACCCTGTTGACCCATTTTCAAGGCTTTACAAGGATGCTAAAGCATAGGGGACTTTAAACATGCTTGAAATTATCTCGGATGTCGGTTCGTTTGGTCGTACGGTTGCGTTCTTCGGTTAATTACGACGGAAGTCGTAACGGACGCGAAATCGATCCAAATTACACGACGAGTGGTATTTTTGCATTCCAATCACTAAAATAAAATATTTTAATGATTACAAAAATTTTTGGATGCCCAGATATGTTCAGAACGTAAGATATGCGTGTAAATGCAAACTTATGCACTTTTTGACGCTTTTAGTCCCTATTGATCAATAAGCATATTTTCGCATAACGAACCCCTCAAAGCTTATTTCTAAGCTATGTAAAGGATATTTAGGGTATGTTTAGATTATGATCAAGTTCCGGAATGTTCGTTACTATACGAATCAGTAGACTTTCGCAGTTTGACGCAAATAGTCCCTGAGATTAAATAAACTTGTTTTTGACACACCAAAGCCTTTAGAACTTATTTCTAAGTTATATAAAAGTTATTTAAGGTATGATATGCCAATGTCACTATTCCGGAGTGTTTGTCGCCTTAAACTGATTACGTTTACGTATCAGTTTGCGTATAACTTTCCAGAAAGCGATTTAAAGCTTGAATTTGAACTTAAAATCAAAACGTGAAATTATCAAACATAAAAAGCAAACATTGAGACCAAAAATACATTGTTCCTTTGATAAAAGATATTGTCCTACATCGTGCGGTGTTTACGGAGCACAAGTGTCACAATCTCGCCTACTTTAGGAAATTTCGTCCCGAAATTTATTCGAAGGAGACCATAGAGTATGTCACACCCCGACCACGTAAAACAACAAATCATGGCGGAAACGTCGGGGAGTGTTATAATAGAATCATTGTTTCATAACACATGGAAATTTGAAATTTTGTTTTATTGATTAACTGAGTTACAATGTCTAAACAAACCAAGAAATATAACATAATTAACTAGTCTTGCATATTTTATTGTCACTAAGGCCCAAGTCCGCCTATGTGTATCTTGATCAATCCTATGCATCATCTCCTGAAACACATGTGAAAATAGGTACGTCAGCATAAAAATGTCGGCGAGTACATAGGTTTTATTGATTTAGGATTCATGACTTATAAGTTAAAAAAAGTTCTTTAACAAAAAGTCAGTCATGATCCTTGTAAAATATTTTGTTTTATAAATCATTTGAAAAGCGATGATAGATATGTATATTTAAAAGAATAATGTAAGGTTAAATGAGTAACCAAGTAAAATGAGTTTGTATAAAACAAACTGTTTTGTAAAACAA